>NW_017732348.1:442346-443411 GCF_001890085.2 Hipposideros armiger
CTAACTTTTAAGAAATTGCCACCTTTGAGTTTTGATAGAAGTGTCACAGAAAAATATTCATTGTTATCTGAAAAGTATATTAAAATACTCCCCTCTTTCAATCTAAATATGTGTTTGAGGTCAAATTTTGTTCACATACTTTAAAAAAACAACGTATGACAACAGATTGATTGCAGAGACACACATAAGATGCCAGCTATCTCCCATTAAACTAGACATTAAGGTCATTTGCAAAAATGTAAAAAAATGATGTCATTATTACTTTGAAAAATTTGGTTCTATAGCATAATATATCTATCTATCTATCTATCTATCTATCTATATATATATATATATCTCCTTTTTGTGTATTTGTATTTTTTGAAAACTATTTCTATCTCATTTTTTCTATCTTCTTTTATATTTCTGAAAATAGGAATCTTGTCCTTTTTCTTTAGTGTCTATTCTTTCTATTTTAGTCCCTTTTATATTATCAGGTTTCCTCAGATGTATTGATCAGCTCATCATTGATTATAGAACTCCTCTGGCAACTTCTATAGGTCTGGCTGCCAGCATTCTGAGAGTTCTACTGGACAAGTTGACTGAGAATTCCAACACGTGGTTCATGAGCGTTGACTTCATCTCTGTATTTTGTGTTTTGTACCCCCATTCTCAGCTTCACCTGTATCCCTGAGGCCAGAGAGTATTTGTTTTCTCCTTCCATAAATTAAAACTTATGTGTTTTGTTCTACAGGGAAGGGAGACAGTAGACATGGTGAAGCAACCTGGGGATTACTGCTTTTAAAATTCCTCCTTATTTTCCCCACTCCCTTCACTCCTCCTTCCAGAGGTGCCCGGAACCACTAAATTTGAGGTTGAGGAGTTCTAAAGGGAAAATTAGTCTGTTTCTCTGCTCTCCTTACAACCACTTTTGGTTACTTTTCCGCCTCACAACTCAAAGCTTCCTTTCTGTTTTTGGTCCTTTGCTTAATAACTCTGTTTTATTCTCTGAACCTTCCACCCAAAATGTCATAATACTTGTGTTATAATCCATGTTTATAAGGCATAGACCCTTCCGAAAAGGTC
>NW_017732348.1:443426-446726 GCF_001890085.2 Hipposideros armiger
AAAAAAAAATTAGGTCACAGGAAACAGACAGATATATATATCAACATGTCAGCCAATAAGAGGATGTAGTAATGGGAGAGTGTGAACAATCTCTTGCCAAAAGAGCTTTAAAATACCTGCTATTGAGGCAACCTCTCCCTGAGTGTCTATGCCTCCTTCACCATACGGATGAAAGATTATGCCCTTTCTACAGGAATTACTCACCCTTAGGAGAGGACTCGGGGAGTCACATGCTATGCCTTTTCCTTCCATCAGTAGACTAATCTAAGTCAGGCCCTCCCACCTGGGGAAAGGTAGAGGGGAAGAGATGAGCCAAGAAAGCAATGCTGATTCAAATGTAACCACCTAGGACATAAGGCCAGAGAATTCCAGGTCCTCCAACAAGAAAGGTGAGGAAATTACAAATTGTGTGAGGTTGTTGGATTTTTGTTAAGATGTTCCTTAGAATGTTTTGCTGCAAGTTGATTTTGATTCATAAGCTTTCTTGTCAACAAAAGGATGCTGATGCTTGGAGAGTGAAGGGACTTTATTTTTAATGTAGAATTGCACTTCTTTACAAAAATTATCTAATGCCATACATTACTGTTGCTCCAACCAAACTATTTTGAATGAGGCTTTATATAAAAATCAGTACATAAAAATAAAGTTTATCATGGTCAAAGAACCAAATATATTCTCTAAATATCAAATGGTTTAGGGCTAAGAGGTTATGCTAAAATTTTCTATTTTTTCTTTGCGGATTGGTACATTAACTGTTTCTTTTCCACCTGGCACTCTCCTTTTTTTCTTTCTTCCTTTTCTTGCTCACGCCACATTTTCCCTATATTTTCTCTTCCCTCTTCTTCCTCTTCCCCCTTGCTCAATTTGTCACCATCTCTCACACAGCCCACATTTCACAAATAATTAAAGTTTTCTAAACAATACATTGTTACTTCAATTCTCAGTGAGAACTCTGGCAGACAATATAAAGGAATCGCTAACAGTAGCATCTTATCAGCCTTATTCTCAAACTAACTCATAGCTTGCAGCCAAGTGATAGCGCCAACTGTTGATTTTCTGATTGGCCCTTACTATTGATGGAAATCCACAGGCCCCAAATATCATCTCTTCTGTTAAAATGCATGATACCCAAACCAGATTTAATACCTGACCTAACTGCTGTTTCAACCTCTTGCAGATACATAATCTTAATCAACCAGTCTGGAATTTTGTGGTCAACCTCAGTGAGGTAATCTGCCATGTGGGCCCTCTCCATTACCCCCCATGCCTTCCTTCGCCCCCAGAAAAAAGAACCAAGCTGCATGATAAAAACATTCTAGTTCACTTCTCCCCCAAAGATGTCCCAGCTTAAAAGTAATCCTTTTGTTTCCTTTTGCTAACAGCTCCCTTGCCAACCTTTCTTCCTATAAAAACCTTCCATTTTGTACAACCCCTTCTAGCTTCTAGAGGATTCATGAATTACTTAATAAAGCCAATTATATCTTCAAATTTACTCAGTTGAATTTTGTTCTTCAACAATATCTTTTTTTTTTCTGACTTTTTCTGCTTTACTCTGTGTCCAGGAGTTGGGTATATATGAACTCCACAACCCTCTGGCATCACTGGGTTTGATCAGTGAGAACCAGGATGGGATGTTCTTCCTTCCTCCTCAGTAGGTCACAATTCTGACAGTGTTGAATTCTTCCACCTATGACCAGAGCTCCTTGCCTGTGGCCTCCTTTTCCCTCCAATGGTTACAGACCTCACTGTGTGCTGATATGCCTGCTACCCCATCCAGACCCCTGTATGGTCTCAGTCCCATGCTTAGTCACCATTCCTACTTGGGCATCTGAGGTATGTTCAAGCTTCTCTAAATAGTTCTTTCACCAAATTATCTACAACGACTTCCTATAATGGTGTCGTCTGTTTCCTTCTGAGACCCTGACTAATACAGTAATTACCATAGACTCCAGGAATGAAATCTCAAATGGGTTTTTGGATTAGGTTGGCAATATATTTAATGAGCAAGACTAAGATATCCTCCTTATCAAATGATTGAGAGATACTAGGTGCTTATAAGCTAGTTAACCCTCTACTATACCATGGAATGGAAAAAAGAAAAAAACATTGAGAGATCAAGTGGCCATAGCACATAGTAGCGATGACAGTTGTGATTTCAAAGATTACGGAAAGTGTTGGCTTCATTTGATTCCTCTGAAGAGCATGCATAATGTAAAATGCAAATTTAAGCATTAATTCTCTGTTCAAGGAACAGGAAGAGAATCATAATCTCTCTTTTAATGCAAGGTAAACTATTACCTTTAAGCCAAAGCCAAATAGGGCTATCACATGTTTGTGTATGCCCTGTAAGCTACGAAATTTTAAAAAATATATTTTATATGGTTAAAAAATCAAAAGAATAATAATATTTTATTATATAAAATATAGGAAATTTTAATGTCTATTGACATCAATAAATTTTCATAAGAACAGGGCTGTGCTCATTTGTTTAAGTGATGTTTTTGGCTGCTTTCATGCAACAATGGCAAAGAGAATAGTTTTGGCAAAAAAACATGTGACTTGCAAAGCCTAAAATATTTACTATTTTAGGAAAAGTATGCTGACTTTTCTTTGAAGGAGTCCTTTTTCTCCTATTACAGGAAGGCAGGAAAGGCTGAGGATCAGGCCTGATGCATATTTGGAAGGTATACAGAAGTGCAATAATTGTGGTTTTTCCAGCTTCGGTATTTGGCCCATATTGTCTCTGAAATTAATGATATGAGCCTATTTCTTACTGAAGAATGGGAAAGAGAAGGGGGAGAAGGAGGAAGAGGAGGAGGAGGAGGAGGAGGAAGGGGAGAAGGAGGAGAATTCAATATTTAATGTTGCCAAATCACATCATAAATTATATAAATGTCTAACCACTATGCTCTACACCTGAAGCTAATATAGTATTAAATGTCAACTGTGCTTGAAAAATTAAAATAAAACCTCTATCAGCAAAAAAGTGTCAATCATCATAAGCTTTATTAATTCCCAATACTGGACTTTTTTGTTGAGACAGAGGTTATATTAATAAATGTGATTAAAAATATATTTTTTTCATGGGATGTATCAACATATGAAATAACTGAATTACTCGGTGAGCCAGTATTTTTCAAATTAGCAATCAATAATGCTACAAAATCATGTGTGAGCAAAAGATCCATTTAAAATGCAAGCTAGATCAATGGATTTTAATGGAACAGAGTGCAAAATGTTTATTGATTTGGTTTCCAATTCTACGATGAGACTAACTTTTAAGAAATTGCCACCTTTGAG
>NW_017732348.1:449331-450171 GCF_001890085.2 Hipposideros armiger
ATATGTGGGATATAAAACTTAAAGCAACAAAGGAACAAGACAAAGAAACAAAAACTCATAGACACAGACAACAGTTTAGTGGTTCTCAGAGGGTAAGGGGGGCGGGGGTGGCAGAAGAGGAAAAGGGGGTCAAATATATGGTGATGGAAGGAGAACTGTCTCTGGGTGGTGAACATACAATGCAATACATAGAAGATGAATTATAAAAATGTACACTTGAAATCTATATGATTTTATTAACCAATGTCACCCCAATAAATTTAATAAATAAAAACATGAAAAAAAGAAATTTGGGGTGTACTAAATTATACACTATGAAAAAAAGGCAATATTCTGTAAAGTGACTTACATTTAAGTCGCCTTGCTTCTGTGCTCCCTTTCCACATGACTGCTTAAAGGGTGTGAGACATGCTCTGATGTTTATGTTGAAACTGTATGATAACTGTACCTCTTTGAATGTACTGCTGCCCTCAGTCATCTATAGCCTTAAAATTGTCATTGTATTGACATTATACATTCATGTAGGGATAACTCCCAACTTTAAATATCAGATAAGTTTGGAACAAAACATTTCATGTATCTCAGTCTGATCCAGTCTTTTATTGCTAAATAGATTTCTATGACACTTTTGATACATAAGTAATACACAGTATGTACTACTCTGTAGTGTTGCTTTGGGAATGCTATTTTCCCAAAGCAACAGTTAACTGTTTTTAATTGTTTATTTAAATTGAATAAAAAAGGATGAGGATTTGAATCTAACAAAGTTTGAGAGATTTCTGAAGCTTTATTATTTATTTCCTATTTTTTCTACCTTCATTATTTGATTCTATTGTTTCC
>NW_017732348.1:452166-453031 GCF_001890085.2 Hipposideros armiger
AAATCATTATATGTATTTGCTACATCAAGTGCTTTTCCAAATTCACACCCCTTTTCTTTTTCATAGCATAATTTTAAATGTTTTACTACTCTGAGGTCATAGTCTTGTGAGCCTGTGTTTCTTATTTTACTAAATTTAAATTTCCAAATGACTTCTTTTTTTTTTTCAGTTTTAATAGCCATCTGTTGCAGGATGGTTTTCAAAACTGAAATCCAAGCATGGTGTGAAAATCTTGGAATCGAAATTTCTTCCAGTCAGTACTAAGCAGGTGAATTCACTACCTTTGTCACACATATGCCACCTGCACATAGATGTCTTTCAAAGGGAGCGGATCACTGAATTTAGCACATTTCAAGAAGAAAATACTCTTCTCAAATATGACCACTTCTCTGGGTTGACTCTTCAGGAAACTAGAGCTGTGTGAAGCATTGCAAATGGTGGGTCATCATTCACTGTTTCTGAAATGCTGTAAGCACTTTTGTATCTCACCTCTCTATGTGATGCCGTGTGGGAAGTCATTTCTCTCACTCAGATGACATTCCTGGGTCCATATTCTCCCACATTAAAGACTAGAGGGGCATCATCAGGTAGCCCATTGCCCAGGTCAAAGGTTACTCTCGGCTCCTGCCAGCTGTGCCTGGGTTATGGAGTCCTTCCAGGAGCACCGTTTATCACAGCTGTGTTTTCTCTTTCCTATTAGGTTTAATCTTAACCTTTTATAAGAAACTTCCAACTGAGTGAGAAATCATTTACTTGCTCTAATGTCTTTCCTGTACACAGGGGCGGAGTCATTTTGAACTAATTTATGCCAATATTCTTTCCTGTGAGACCTGAAATGCCCTTCAGGGGACTGAGTGAAGGGTCT
>NW_017732348.1:454307-455900 GCF_001890085.2 Hipposideros armiger
ACAAGTGCTTTTTTGGGAGGGAAGACCAGAGAGGTGAAGTTTCTTGTCATGAAATTAATGCTGTTTTTCAATTAGATAGGGAAATATGAGAATTCAGAGATTTATCTGTAGCCTTTTTTTTTCAGTTTAACATAACCACAAATAAAGGTTATCTGAAGAGTGGACTTTGATAAACTTAATTAAAATAATATTTAGTGCTTAAAATGAAAAATGTTAATAATGAAAATATATTTTTCTATATGGCAAAACAATTTCACTCAGGATTTTGAAACACTTTTAGAATTAAGAACTAAAAATCTGAAATAAACACAAATTAGAAGATAATTTACACATGATTAAACTGGTATCTATTCATCATTCTAAGGTAACTTTGAGCATAAAAATATTTAAAATTTTATTTGAGTTGGGGGACAAAACCTCTATCAAATTCATTCAAAATTTCCTCACCGAGAAAATTACTATCACAGGCTTCTATTATGAGGATGGGTGATGGAAAGTTCCTCCTGAGGGTTCATGGTGCAGTACAGGCCATCCCCACTGCATACATGTGTGGTGTCGAGTTGAACTTCAGGGACACCAGAGCCTTGCATTTTGGGGTCTCAAAGCTAGTGTGCACCGGTTGTAGTTAACCTGGTATTATGCAGTGCTAGGAATGCAGGTCTTTATTTTTATTATTTTACTTTTGTATTTTAATTTTCAAGACTAGATTTAAGGATGATGTTGACAGACAGGGATGTAAATTTATTTGGAAATTGTTTTATCGCTGGCATGTATATTAAATAGAGTCCTGGACTATGGAGAATGATTTGGGATTTGGCAGCATATATATGGTGCTTAAAACCCTCCAGAGGAGTCACATCATCACAAGAGTGAATGTAGACACATTAGACACAGTGCCTGAGGAAAGGGCATGGGGCATTCCAACATGAGCGTCAGTTGGCATATTTCTAGCACATACTAAATAATATTCAAATTCCATGAGTACATAAATAGGAAGTGTACAGAGGGTGCCAAAAAATGTAAACATACTTTAAGAAAGGAAAAAACTGTATTAAAATTGAACACACAATGTGATATATAGGTGATGTATTACAGAATTGTACACTTGAAACGTATGTAACTTTATTAACCATTGTCACCCCAATAAACTTTAATTAAAAAGACAATTGTAATAATATATGCTGATGACAAAAGATGACTACAAGTGACATTTGATTTCTGCAATTACAAGAGGTGCTCAAAGTGGTTACCATCAGCGAAATTTTAATACAGTTTTTTCTTTTCTTAAAATGTGTATACATTTTTTGGTACCCTCTGTATATTAACTTTGTGTGCCTAATGACTGATATAATTAAAAATCATAAATATAGGAGCAATTGTTTTAGGTTTTAAATATTCAGAATTTACGCTGGTAAATTTCTTTATACTTTTTCCTTACAGAATACTTTACTTGTTTTTTCATCATTTGTCTCAAAGAAAAATTTAAATTGAAATCAAAAGCTAGCACAATTCAGCAGAATATAATTACTGAAAATAACTAATATGAACATATGCTTTTTGACCCTTCTTTCATACACTAAAACTGCTCATTTT
>NW_017732349.1:0-50233 GCF_001890085.2 Hipposideros armiger
TTTCCCAATTTCTTGACAAGATACTTTGTTAATTTTTGCTGAAGCAGAAGTTTCTTTCATTTCTCTGGGCCTGGGTCCCCACACTAGGTCTTGGTCTGACGAGCTGAGACAGAGAGCAGAAGAGCCGAATGAGAGTAGGGAATCCGTACTCACCCAAATAGGAGGTGTGGACTAGCCTACTGATGTCTGTGAGGTCAGCAATGGAAGCGAGAAATCCCCTGCGGGTGTCTCCCTGGCAGGTCCGGGAAGGAGACCACAGCGTGGATCGAGCTGAGGGAGGGAGACGAGGGTAAGGGCGATCCAGCACTTTCCTGAACTTCCCCTCCCGGGTTTCCGCACCAAAATGAAAGGTTTGCTGAGGATGGAGGGTGCGAGAGACACCAATATTCAAGGGAGCAAGTTTATTAACCTGCCGGGCTGAATCCACAAGTGGCGTCAGCCCCGACCAAGGGAAGGGTCTAGTTTTTACAGGGCGGAGTAAGTAACCGGTGGCAACGGCTGGGAGCAACTGGCTGGGGGTGTTCGGAGAATTTCTACTTGTGCCAAGCAGCATATGGACGGTGTATTTCCCGCTGGGTTTCGCGCCAAGCAGGATGCGGGGTGTGCGCCCCTTACTGCATGGCTGAGCTGGCCTTCAGGGCGAACAGTACCTTTCTCCGACGACGGCCTCCGCGCTCGCCCGAGAGCCCTGCTCGCCAAATCTCCCTTCAGCCCCGGGTCCCCCGGGAAGGGCTCGAGGAGAAGGTTCTTCTCTCGCAGCCTCGTCCAGCTCCGGAGGCCCGACCCACAGGCGCCGGCGATCTTTGCCGGGGCAATCTTCGCCCCGGCGAGTCCTTGAAGTCTATATTTAGTGCACACCACCCCTTCCCCCACGTCAGAGGCAGGCCGACCGGGGGTGGGGGGAGGGGGGACTGCGGGGGTGGGGGGAGAGCCCCGCCCCCGCCAGGCGTGCGTGTGTGTGGGTATGGGTGTGGGTGTGTTGTGTGTTTGCGGCCCGCGCGGGTTGCACGCTCCCAGCTTCTGCGCCTGGTCCCCTAGGCCCGCCTGCTGCCGCCCCTGAGCCCCTCGCCCCGCCGGGCGTTGCGGGCCAACATGGGCCAGGAAGAGGAGCTGCTGAGGATCGCCAAAAAGCTGGAGAAGATGGTGGCCAAGAAGAACACGGTGAGGCTGCAGAGTTTGGGCCACAGCCCCCGCCCCCGGGAGGCGCGGCGCGGGCGAGCCCTGGAGTCCCGGGGACGCGTGCTGGCGCGGCGCGCGGGAGGCGCGGGCTGAACTCACGACCCAAGGGAGGTGCGGCTAGTGCAGGACTCAGCGCCCCTTGGGGACTGCTGGGCACCCCGGAGTGGACGTGTGCATGGCTCGGGACGCCCGGGGAATCTTGCGGGCCCCGAAGACGAGACTTATGCTCGTTCCTCTGGACGCGTAGGGTTCAGGGGCCCCGGGGTAGCTTGTGTAGGACCAGGGAAAGCGAGTGAAGGGACCAGGACCTGGAAAATGACTTTTGGAGTCCCGGGACGCACGACATGTGCAAAGCCAGGGGAGTGGAGTCGACTGAGGGGTGGGGGGGACAAAATCCTAGTGGCTCCAGAAGGAGCAAAGAAACTTGGGCGGATGAGGGGTGCTGAACCGCGTCTACCCAGCACCTGGGAGTGGATTTGGGAGAGAGAAGTGAAAGACTGTGGTTCCGCGACTCCACACCTTGGGGCGCCAGGAGCGGTTCTGTTTGCAGTTTTCCCTTTATTTGGCCGCAGGGTGGAGCCCGCGCTGGCGGGGGCCCGAACAGGTGCCGGGCAGCCGCAGCCCTCGCAGCCCGCGGGGCGGGGCGGGGGGACCGGCTGATGGCCTGGGCTTTGTGGACAGACAAACCCGGAGGTTGAGGAGAATCAGTGCTGGCGTCACCAATCTGCGGGTCCAGGAGCCCGGAGCGCAGGTCGACTTGAAGTTAATGTTTGATCCTTCGCGTGATCTTTGCCTCATGCTGGTGCCTCAGGGTTTCCTGGCCAGAGCAAACTTGGCTTTGGGTCAGAGAAGATCCTGGGCACACCTGGGAAGGGAAAAGCAGAGAGGTTAGAAGGCGTGACCCCCCCATCTCGCTGTGTCCCAGGGCCGTCCTCCTTCTCCACCATCCGTAGCCTTTTCCTGGAGCAGGACTTGTTTCCAGGGCGTTTTGTGACCCAAGGAGTTTGGGAAAGGGGTAGACCCCAAGAGAGGTTTTAGAGCAGGGAAGAGCCGCTAGAGCAGAGGGGCGGCAGGAAGCTATAGGGTAGACAGGAGCAGAAATGAGTTGGTGTTGATATAAAGGCCAGCGTCCCAGTCTCTCCATCTGTAAGAAGGAGATGAAATACCTACCTCCTGGGAAGGAGTTTCAATGGGTTTTTGTCTCTACTGGTGATGGTGAGAGTGAAAGAGATGTAAAACTCCTTAGTGGGACTTGGAATGGTGCTGGCTAAGAGTTAGAGAACGAGACTTGCTTTTGCACAGCCAGATGAAACACAGAAACCTGCAGAAAGCTGCTGCCAGCTTCTCACCCTTACATCCCACCCCTAGCCCCCTTTCCCAGATCCTCCAAAATCAGTGAAACTGAGTCTCAAGTCATGGGGGGCACTTTCCGAAATGAGGGCGGCAGAGCCCAACCCTGAGTTAAATTCCACTGGCAAGTGGACGGGTTATCCCAGCCCTGCCCCTTGCTGACCCAGGTTTGGGCTGGGAGATTCTGGACCTCTGGATGAGGGTCGGGGGTGGCGGGGGGAAGCTTAGGAGACCTGGGAAAGGCAGCTTGGCTGGGCATAGAGCTCTGGCTGAGAAGGGAGGAACTTGCCCTGGCATCCCCTCATTCCTTTTATGGCCACAAGCCTACCACTCTACTTCCCCTCTTTGGGCCTCTATTTCCTCTTCCATGAAATGGGAAGAGGAAATGGTGTCCCTTGGGAATGGATTCCTGTGGAAGTATTCAGAGCTCTCTCCAGGAAAGATGTGCATCTGGCCACAGGGTCCCTGTAGCACAGAGCCAGTCTGCAGCCACGTCTGCGCCTGGGCTCTTGGCAGCCTCTGGGTGGGCACAGATGTCTGGGCATGTGTTCGAGAAAGGTGGGGCCTCCTCTAGGAGTGGAAGTGGGCCTGTCCAGTGGTGGCTAGGGAGAGGACACACTTCCTGCAATAAGACAGATCCTCCACGTTGCAGCTCAAGCCTGGCTGGGGTTTACTGCCGGTTACTGAAGTCCCAGCAACTTAAGGCTTCTGTCAGGCATTGTAAGCATGCACCCACTGAAACAGCTTCAAACATAAAAACACTAAGTCACAACTACACATAAACATAATTACACAAAACAAATATCACTACACACACACACACACACACACACACACACACACACACAGCCCATACAGCCACACATAACAATAACTAAACAAGCAACTATGAACATAATTGCATAACATGACAGATACACTGACCATTATTTACAGAAAGATACACAAAGACAACTTTCCACATTGTCTTTATATAGACAATAAGCTATACCTAGACATGCAAAACTACAGACTTAACAGTTACACTTACACATTCAGATGTTATAACACAGGCATCATTCCACAAAGATAAACACATTGTGCTTTGGGCTGCACACCCACAACTCTACACCTGGACCAGGGACACTGCTGGCTGCATATCTCATACGTGTGTGCAGACAGACACATCTAGTAATACTTGCACAAGGCTATAATCAGGGCTCGTGGCTGTTTTCCAACATGACCTAGTTATCAGTGTGACATACAGAGACACACGCTCAGTGGTGAGATGGAATTGGCTTAACACTGGTGGTTGAACTTTCAGGAACTTTGAAGCTGGTTGTTAAATACTGCCATTATTGTAAAAATTAAATCATAAGCTTACAATTAAATAAGTTATATTTTAAAAAGGTAATAATACTCCAAAGTCATCACTTCCTAATTCTTTTACTACATTTTACTGTCATCTATAGTCTAGAGATTATTTAATTCTATTATATCAATATGGTGAAAATACTATATAATGGTGTGCTCTTCCCCAATACCTCCTTCAGTTCAGTGACAGCATGTGGGTAGCTTGAAATTGGTCATGGGAAGAGTATTTACACTAGAAATTGGCAAACACTACAAATCAGGGTTTCCCCCCCCCGCCCCGGCCTCGAAAACTGGTGGTTAAACTTTGACCAACATACCACTGCGCTTACCTATGTTGGATATTCCATGACAGTACAAGTCTAGACAGATCTAAGTCCATACCTACATAGTTGTGTAGTGGTTAGAACCTGAAAGACCTGAGTTTGAATCCCAGCTCTGTTCCCTGTAATGCTGTGCAAATGATTTAACCTCTTTGTTTCTTGCTCCTCTGTGAAAATGGGATCATCTGTAAAAATGAGGATAGTAATAGCAGCTACCTCATAGGGTCATTGTATGAGTTAAACAAGATAATGCATGTAAAATACTTAGAAGAGTGTCCAGCACATAGTTAAGCCTTGAATCTTCCATGCAGAGTTATATGCCCACAAATTCACATACACACACAACCCACAGGTCACACCTCTGAAAACATACTGTGAACCCAAGCTCTAAGGGAGGCTGAGGACTGGCAGTACTAGAGATGTGGTCCAGGAAGCCTGGCAGAGGCCTCCAGGATACAGTCAGCTGATACTCAGGGAACTGAACTCAGGACAGGAGGCCGGGCCTGGCTTCTAGGAAGCGGGTGGGAGGAAGGAGAAGGCTGAAATGGGTCAGGGGCTGTTCACGGCTTGGCAACCAGCAAATTTTCAAATGAGTGTCTCCTTTCTTCTGCTCCCGGTCTCCCCACCTGCTTTCTGCTTTCTGCTGGATTTGTTCGCTCAAGGAGCCCTGGGATGTGGGCTGAGCCCTGAGGTCCCAGCGATTAAAACTGCCCTCTTTACCTGGGAGGAATGAAAGTATATTTCCACACAAAGATGTGCACATGAATGTTCCTAGCAGCTTTATTTGCAGTAGCCCCTACCTGAAAACTACCCAAAAGTCCATCAACAGGTGGAATGGATAAACAAATTGTAGTAAATACATACAATGGAAAATGACTCAGCAGTAAAAAGGAGTTATTGATGTACACGGCAACGTGGATGAATCTCAAAATAATTATGCTGAGTGAAAGAAGCCAGATAAAGGGGAGCCCATTACGGTACTCTTGATATAAAAATCCTTAAAATGCAAACCCATCTATCGTGATAGACTAGTGGTGTCCTATGCCTGAGGTTGGTGCAAGGAGAGATGGATTACAAAGGAGAACTAGGAAGCTTTTGGGGGTGATGGTTATGTTCTTATCTTGATTGAGTTGATTGTTACAAAGGAGTATACATGTCAAAACTCATCAAATTGTAGCCTACAATATGTCCAGTTTATTATATGTCAACTATACCTCAATGAAATTAGTTTTTAAAACAAGCCACAGTCCTCACCCTGCAGAAACTCACAGGTGGAAAGCGAGGAGAGGAGGATACAGACACAAAAGCAATAACAAGTAAGCCTTGCAGTAATTAATTATAGAGGAAGAGATGGGGGACTGGGGAGAGCATACCCAGTAGAAAGAACAGCAGAACCAACAGCTAGAGGGCAGGGTGAGTGGTTAGGGCTGGCCCCTGGCTCAAGGGCTCGAACACAGCTAGATGATGGGAGATGAAGTCGGAGAGATGGTCTGGGGCAGAATTTTTTCTTTCTCTCTCCTTTCTGTCCCTTGCCTGTCCCTCAACCATTTGTCTACCTGTATCCTGTAGCTGGAACGGTCTCCTCCTTACCTCCTGCTTCCCTCTTTCCTACCAAGACCACACAATGGTCAGAGAGGGGCCTGAGGCAGAACCCACCGGCCTCAGTCCTCACCTTGTGGCATCCACAGGAAGGGGCCCTCGACCTTCTGAAGAAGCTGAACAGCTGTCAGATGTCCATCCAGCTACTCCAGGTGGGGTGGGGTGGGAAACCTTGGGGGGCAGTGCTTGGGTGGGAGAGATTTTCTGGGGGGAAAGACCCTGGGGAGGGAGACTTCCCAGGGTGGGGTCTGGGAGGAATTTCTGAGGGATGGGTTGGGGAGAGAAGAGATGTTGAGGTGCTCTGAGGGTGGAGACTGAGGCATTTAGATGGGATAAGGGACCTTCCAAGCACAGGGAGCCCTCTGGGTCTGGAAGAAAGACTCATGTGCTTTCCTTGAATACCCCAGTTTCCAAGGTCCTGGGCCTACGGGATCCAAGAGGCCAGTGATCCAGGGAGAGGGGAAAGTCCCCCATTTTTCGATCCTCCCTGTGTTGCCCACGTAGCCCCCAAACATTACCAGAAGCTCTTGGCCTTGCGAAAAATTAATAGCCAGAGCTGTGTCTTAAGCTGAAACTTGAGCTTGAAGACACCAGGGGCTGGGGAATGGGGAGGGGTTCTGATCATCAGCTAGACCCACCATCACCACCACCTCCGCTTTTCACCAAAGCCACAGCTATCCCTTAGTGCAGGGGACTGGGCGGCAGGTCAGGCCCTCAGTTTTAGGATCAGAGCTGTTATCTCAGCCACAGGTCAGGGCTGGGGCTCTGGAGAAGTTGAGGCTGAGGCAAGGAGGTGGTTGAGCTGGGGCAGGTCTTGCCATTTAGGGCAGCCAGGCCTGTGTGTCCCTTCCCGGACCAGTCCTGAACCCTCTCACTTTGCAGACAACCAGGATTGGAGTTGCCGTTAATGGGGTCCGCAAACACTCCTCAGACAAGGAGGTGGTGTCCTTGGCCAAAGTCCTCATCAAAAACTGGAAGCAGCTGCTGGGTGAGAGGGGGCACGGTCGACTGTTTCTTGGCCATGGTTTTCTCCCAGCACCTGGGACAGGTCTGTGCCTGGCTCCTAACAGGCACACAGTGCGTGCTTATTGAATGACTTAATAAATGACAGATGGCCTGTAGTGGAGAGTCAGTGTTTGTCTACTCAAGTGTGAGATTTGTAGATATGTAAGTTTTCATGTACATGTACCTATGTATGTATTTCTTTTTGCTTGTGTGTTTGTACTTACCCATATATACACATTTGTATGAATATGTGCATAGGTGTGTGTGCAAATGTCTTTCTGTCCCCGTGTGTGAGTGTGGTTTTGTATACATGTGCATATCGTATATGCATCTGTGTATAAATGGGGGTGTGTGTGGCTGTCCCTATCCTTGCCCTTTGATCCTTCCTCCCCAAAGTCCATGCTGGGTTTGCCTGAGACAGAGCTGAGTTGAGCAGCACTGCCACCCTTTTGTTTTCAGACTCCCCTGGATCCTCCAAAGGAGATAAAGGAGAGGAAAGAAAAAAAGCAAAGAAGAAAGAAAAAGGACTTGACTGTTCCAATTGCAAGCCAGAGGCAGGCCCTTCTCCACCAAGAAAGAAACGAGGGGAAGAGCCCAAAGACAGGTTTTGTTTTTTTTTCCTGGGAAGGAGAGATGGGGGCTGACACTTGTCATGTTGTCTGCCTGCAGTCCTGTTTATATATAACTTCACTTCATCCTCACAACCCAGGAAGCGGTTATTGTTATTATCTCCTATAGGGTCCCCTCTGGAGCTCAACCAGACGGACTCACAAGACCCAAATAAGCCGTCCCTAGCACTGGCTTCAGCTAGAAGGATGCAGGGACAGAAAGTGCTGTGTGCCAACAGGACAGTCTCAGGCCTTTCTCATCAGCAAGCGTTCTCATAGGGGACCACACAGCATCCAGAGCTATTCCCTGTCCCCCTCCCCGCCCCAGGTAACAGCCCAGGTGCAGGAAAATGAGACCACAATAGGTGGGAACTCCCTGACTTAGAAGCCCATGTCCCAAATCTTATAACAGTCCTATAGACAAAGTTTCCAGGATCCTAGCAAGGGCATTGACCAGTTACAAGAATCCCTGTACTCAGGGAAGCCCAAAAGCTGTGGTCTTCCACTAATGATTTATAGTTCATTCATAGCCCCTTGACGTAATTTACCCATCAGTGCTCATTTGCACTATATGCAGTGTTGCCTAGTAATGCAGCTGACATTGAACCTTTGTCAGGGTTGCAGGAAAATGGTGCTAGGAACTTACTCGCCCACAGAGAAGGAAAAGTGCCGTGTTGGCTCTTGATTCAAACTTCCCATTTAGCGATGAGGAAGCTGAAGGTTGGGGAGCAGGGGCTTTCCTAGGATCCCACAACCGTTATGTGACAGAGTGGGCTTCCAATGTTGTCTGTCAGAACCCCAGACCTCTTCTGAGAAGAATAAAACAGTTGTTTGTCTCAACTTCATACCCATTCCCCTTTCCCCGCATCAGCCAGGGTGCCCCAAGTGGCATGACTTTCATAGAGGGCCCCAAAACCTTATCCATCACGGTCGATAAAAGCCTTCGTGGATGTGTAAGTAAGTCCTACCTATTCCCTCTGTGACAAGACAGATCACTTAATTCTTTGGGGTGGGGGAGGGGTCCTACATTGTTCACCTAATAGGTAAGGGATGGTACTAAATAATACTAGATCATATGGACAATATCATCCATGATGTATCAACATTTTTAATGTGTATACCTTTCACCCGGTGAAAATCCACTGCAAGGAATTCATTTTAAGGAATTAATCAGATTAAACTTAAAGGTGATGGATTCTGCGTGTAACATTTTCAGCTGGCGTTTCTGAAACATTTGTTCCTCTGAATGCTTTTTAAGCAAATGTTTATTATAATTTTATACAATAAGCATTCTGTGGGAAACGCTTTAGGAAATGACGCTGTAAGAGGAGTGATTCTTTACCAGGAGAGAGGCTTTCACCACACTACTCCCATTTGGGGTTGTAAACATAACTGTGGGGCAGAGAGAATGCTGCACGCTACTATCCCTGCAATGCACAGAATAGCCCCACACATTGAAGAACCATTTATATTGTGTTCAAAATGCCAGTCGGGCTGCCATGGAGAAGCACTGTAGAATAGAAGAATATTTAATGACATGGGAAAATGTTCACTGAGTATTAAGAGAAGCTGTGTACTTTCTTATTATGATCCCATTTTTCTAAAAATTAAAAAAGTGCATTTTATGTGTATGGATAGGAGAAAAGATGAGAAGGATATACACTGGGGTGATGGGTAATGGTGATTATTTCTGAGAGATAGGATTGAGAGGTTTTTTTTTTCTCTTTTCTTCTTTCTCTGCAAATTTCTTTCTAATTTTTCCAGTAATAATATATATTTAAAATAAGAAAAAAAATGAAGCTATTTTTTAAAAACCAAAAACATATGTGTGGTTATAATTAAGAAGAGCTTCATATTCTATTCCACCTCATCCTCCAGGTGGTCTGGGAGACAGTGGGCAAGGCAGCTTTAGGGTCAGCCCTAATGACCCTGTGGTCCAGACTCATCTGGCTCCCCACCTTCACCCCAGCTTTAACACAGGGGAGGCAGCAGAGAGGGAGAATGGCATGCACCATTGTGTTGCCTCATTTGATGGAGGGTAGGTGAGAGTGACCAGCCAGCATTGGCTGGAACTTCCTCTCCCAGGCAGCTGTGGTCCAGGTGTGTTCTGCCATCTTCAGCCCAGCAGGCCTGGCTCCAGGATGCTTTCTCCCCAGTCTCTGATCTGTCTAGATCAGTACTTATGTGAACCCTACAAGACAGTCTCATCTCCAATTTCTCTTCTTTCAGGAGAGATTCTGTGGACTCCAAGTCTTCAGCTACTTCCTCTCCAAAAAGTCCATCGATGGAAAGGTAAGGGAAGCCACGGACTTCCCCCCAGAGGTCCTGTTCAGCATGTGTCCCTTTTTCTACTTTAATGGAGGAGGCCCGAGGCGGGGGAAGGAGGGAAACTTCATACGGTATGTTGCCTCTGAATTCTAGGACCCACACAGTAAGACTGAGGGGGCCCCTGAATCAGACCTGTGGCTCCTTCACTTGGGTGGCTCACCCATCACTGTTGCCCCATCACTGTCTGGGGAACATTCTCAAGGGTCAAACTGAACCCAGTGAGGACAGGTGTCTTATGAGTCTGTATCTGGAGTGGAATCTCTGGTTCTGGACTGAAATGGTTAGGGTATCTATCCCATAGTAGCATAAATCATCAAGTCATTCATTCATCATCAAATATTTATTGAGGGCTTACTATATGCCAGGAACTGTTCTAGGTGCACAAAACCAAAAATCTCTGCAGCCATGAGGCCTATATGCTAATGGGGAGGGGGGAGGGGAGGGGATAGCAATACATATAAGTAAATTATACAGAGGATTAGAAGGTGACAAGTGCTATGGAAAACAGTAGAGCAGAGTCAGGGGTATTGGGAAATAAATGGTCATCTGGGTGGTCAGAAGAGCACTCATCAAGGAGGTGACCTTTGAGCAAAAGTTTGAAAGAGATGAGGGAATTAGCCATGCAGACCTTGGGGTCATTCCAAACCAAGGAGCTAGGGGGTGGCCTGTGGGGCTGGAGCGAATACGTGAGGGAGGAGTTGGAATTGAAACAGGGGCCATTGGAGGGTATTAAGTGCAAGAATTACATGACCGAATTTATCAGGAACCCTCCGGCCGCTGTGCCCAGAATAGATATATTGGGGCAGCAGGCCAGCCAGGAGGCTCTTAGATAATTCAGGCAACATATGATGGTGTCCCGGGTGGCAGCAGCGGAGGTGGGGATAAGTGGTGGGTTCCAGATATATTTTGAAGGGAGAGCTGACAGGATTTTCTAACAGATTGAACGTGGGGTATGAGAGAAAAAGAAGAGTCAAGGTAACTCCAAGACTTTCCACTCAAGCATGTGCAAGAATGGGGTTTCCCTTAATTGGTAGGGGGAAGACTGTGTAAATCAGGCTACGGCAGGAGAGCCTGAGTTTGGGTTTTGACATTTTGGATTTGAGGGGTGTACTCATCATTCAGGTGAAGAAATGAAATAAGCAGTTTGGTTATACCAGGCTGAGATTTAGGAAGAAAGTCTGGGCCAGAAATATAAATTTCAGAGTCATTAGTGGGTAGCTAGCATTTGAAGCTGGATGAGATCACTAAGGAGAGATTGTGGATAAAGGAGTGAGTGTGAATTGTGGTCCAGGAGGGAGGTCAGAGGTCAGTGCAGGGGAGGCAAGACCAGAGGAGAGCAGGACAGGCCAGGAAGTGGCTTAGAGGTGGATCAAGGCAAATTATTAGGGTTCAAGGAGCCATATTGCATGCTGGGGCAACCAGGTGGGAGAGTAAGGGTGCTGGCTTGTAGGCGAGTATGGGTGGGAGCTGCACAGCTGTCTTAGGTTTAATATACCAGGAAGACTGCCACTGGAAAGAAAAGAAGAGACAAAAATTAGGTTGTTTAATGCTTAATGAAGATTTAAAAAGGCCTGAGATGTTGATGGGGCTACTGTATTGTCCAATTTCAACATGGCAGCTAAGTGCCAGCTCCAACTGATGAGTGGAGGCTCTCAGAGTGCTGCTTGCAGAGGGTGCATCCTGCCTCAGAAGAAAAGAGTTCTGTGATCAATTAGCAATGTCTGCCATGCATGAGGCCTAGGAATGGAGGGCTCAGCGTCATCCTGGTTCTAGACCAGTGGTTCTCAACAGAGGGTCATTTAGAAATTTGTGGAGGCATTTTTGGTTATCACTGTGACTTGGGGGGTATCTTAGCTTAGGATGCTATAACAAAATATCATGGACTGCATGGCTTAAATAACAGACATTTATTTCTCACAGTTCTGAAGGCGGGGAAGTCGAAGATCAGGGTGCCAGCCAATTCTTATAAGGACAATAATCCCATCATGGGGCCCCACCCTCATCTAAACCTAATTACCTCTGAAAGTCTTCATCTTCAAATACTATCACATTGGTGGTTAGGGCTTCAACGTGTGGATTTGGAGGGAGACACAAATATTCAGTCTGTGACAGGAGTAGGGGAGGAGCACTACTGCATTTAGTAGGCAAGGGTCAGAGACGCTAAATGTCCTGGAATGTGAAGGGCAGCCCTGCATAAAGGATGGACCTATCCCCAAATGAAACACTGACCACTAATCCAGTTCTGGGTTTGGAGCTATAATATAAACATTCAACATTTGTGGAAGGATTTATACCCCTAGGCTCCTCTCCTGACTTCGCCTATGGCCTTGAAGTCTCCTGGCTCCCTCTCGTAGTGCATTCTTTTTCTGAAGGTCAGTCAAGCAGACTGTTTGTCCTTCCAGCAGTTGTGCCATTTCCTGCTGGTTTAGTATTGGGGGTGGGCAACCGAAAGGGACAGAAGCAAGTCTTGTAAATCTACTTTATCCACTACCCAGGCTGTTTCCTGCACTCTCTGCCTCTCTATCTCATCTTTCCCATTAATTAATTAATTAATTCATTCATTCATTCGATAAACACATTTGTTGAGCACCTCCTTGCAAACAACATCCTCCAGGGGTCAAAGGCATGTGCACACACTGGGTGAATAGTGGACACCATGGCAAAATGGAAAGTACCTGCCCGTCTGTAGAGGGCACCCACTACCTAGCCCCAGCTGCTTATTGCTTTATGGAAATGCGGGCCCACTGTACCATGTCTTCTAGCTTTTTAAGGAAAACCGAACATCTAGATTTTCATACGAAACTCCCAATGTTAAACATTGGCAACATAATTCATATTTTTCTAAGACACAGTGGGGCAATCAAAATCTATTTGTAGCCCTCCAGTTTGCAACCTCTAAGGCCAGGCAAAGGTTTAAATTCATGATCTCTGCTTTCATACAGCTAATTACGTTGGTGTAGAAGCAGACACCAAAATACTGGTTTTCGAAGATATAACACACAATGGGAACATAGGAAGAATGTCTCATTATGACTTGAGAAGTCAAAGGAGACTTCATGGAAGAGAGAGTATTTGTGCTGAGAATTGACAGATGAATAGGAGTTTTCCTGGTAGACAAGCCAAGAGAGGGCATCCCAGACAGAGGGAATGAATGGCACATGCAAAGGTGTGGCAGTGTGAATGAGCATGGTGCCCTGGGAACTGGAGCTGGAGTGCAAGGGAGCAGATTACGAAGGACACCGCTGTATTAGAGAAGAAGGTTGCACTTTTTTTTTTTTTGGCCTTTTTAAAGAAGATTGCACTTTAGCAGCTGTCCTAGGGCCCCGACTGTGGGAATTGGTTGATTTGTTTTCACCTAGCAGTTACGCGTGCTTGGCGGTGCAGTAATTTAAATGTCCTCGAGGTGGCGCGCAGGAGCAGCAAGCCGGGCCTCCCGGTGCTTGTGCTCTGACTTGGACTGGGAGGATTTTCTAAGCGTTTAGTGGTATCAGGCTGGTGCTGGTGCTGGCACATCCGGGGAGAACAAGGGAGCTGTGATCAATCCAACTCCCCACCTCCACCCTGGCCAGTGATACCCTCTCTGCAATTTGACCCAGTCCCCAGTTTTATGCATTGAAGGCAAAATGAGCGTGGCTGCCCGAAATGCCACCTAGAAACGAATGGCAGCCAGCCAGCTCCTAGCCAAGAGGTGGGACCTGGGCTGAGAGTGCCCTGCCAGGAAGGTGGGGAAAAAAATGCAACAAGCAGTTTAGCCTCGCCCGGGTAAGGAGACTCTGGAAAACTCTGACTTTTAGAGACACGGTGAGATGTGTTGAAAAGAATTTGAAAGGCAGGCAGATGTAGGTTTGTAGTCTGACTCTGCCATTTGCTAGGTGGATGACCTTGGAGAAGTCAGTTCTCTGAGCCTCAGTCTACTGATCTGTAAGATGGGGATAATGATGACCCCCCCTTTCAATGTTATCGTGAGGATCAAATGAGGTAATGAAATGCTTAGCACTGTTCCCAGCCCCTGTAAGTGCTCAACATGTGCACAATGCTTAGTGATAATACTCTCAATTAATGTATGGTAATCTGTGTAAATTGCCTAATACTTCCTTACTAGAATTCTTTTAGGTGCTTTAATCGTCTCAAAACTCTGTGGGTACTATTGTTATCCCCATTGTACATGTGAGAAAACTGAGGCACTTAGAGGTGAAGGTATTTGCCCAAGGTCACATAACTTGAACCTTGAACCTGGGAGTTTGGCTCTGGAGCTTGGGTTCTTAATAAATACATCACTTCCGTGTAGGCATTCCCTAAATGACAATTATTGGTATTATTGTTGTTTGCTATTATGCCTTCATCCAAGCAGCATCCTCAGGCTTTCCAGTGGTTCCCCACTGCTGAGTCCTAGACATTGAGGATGTGGTGATGGGGCACACAGGCCAGTGAGAGGCAGCATCTGGAAGAATCTGGGGCCCCATCACAGTCGTAGAGATGGGTTGGCCCAGGTCGTAGTCAACAAACACTGCTTCAGAGAGAGATTCTTCTTCTATAAAGCCCAGGGAGTGGGGCCACTGGCCTTAAAAAGAGGATCTGTCCCCCACGTAACTCAGCTGTGTCTAGGACCCCTGGATGTATCTTTCAACTCTTTGTAACCAGCTCCCTCAACTTATCCTGTATTCATTCATCAACAGAGATTCATCAAGTACTTACCTAGAGCACTATCACAGGTGCTAGAAGACTGGTGAACCAGCCAATAGAGTCGCTCTACTGTGGAACCTGTAATCTGGAGATGGAGGCAGACAATGTTTATAAACACATAAACAAGTTAATTATAGACTTGGATTAAGTGCTATGAATGCAAGAAATTAGGTCATGTGCTACTGGGGTGGTCAGGGAAGGCCTCCCTGAGGATGTGATATTTGAGCCGAGGCCTGACTGGTGGAAAGAACCAGTCATAGGAAAATCTGGAGGAGGCAGAGCCTTCCAGGAGGAGAGGCCAACTGTGCAAAGGCACTGTGGTGGGAGGACAGGTGTGTTAAGGAACAAAAAGCAGCAGGGCAGTGGGGGCTTCGGTGAACAGTGAGTGGAGCATGGCATGAGATGTGGTGAGAGGGGAGGTAGGGGCCAGATGTGGAGGGGCTGGGAAGCCACAGTGGGGAGTTTGACTTTATGCTGAAAATAACTGGAAGCTGTAGAGGGTCAGAAGCTGGGAAGCAATGGGATTAGCTCCCACCCCCGCCACGCTGGTGTGTGGCAAATAGACTGGGGGTGGGGGTAGGGGGGAGCAAGCGGATGCTGGGAGACCGGATTCAGAGCTTTATATGATTGTGCAGGTTAGAGCCCAGCGGCTGGGACCAAGGGTTGGGTGCAGGGAGACTCGTTTTGGTGGCAGGCAGCCTCTAGACGAGTTTATACTCTTCCCAGCCGCCCCTCACCCACACCTTTCTCTCCTGCTGAAATCTGACTCCAGGGGAGAGCTGGTTGTATCACAGCACCTCCATCCCAGTGCCCCGCTGCCAGGTCACCCAGTTGTCAGGCAGGGTTGGGTAGAGTCCAGGGTAAGTTAGTCTAGAACAGTAAGGTTCAGATGGCAGTAAAAATAAATAAATAAATAAATAAATAAATACATGCAAGCAAGCTAGGGAGCTCTTTGGACAAAAGTTTTGGAAATTCAAAATGTAAACTTGATACGAGCAGAGCCTTCTTCCCCCCTCCCCGCCCCCCAGCCCACTCCACTCTTATGGCAGTATTGAGATACCTTTGAGGAACCTCAAAGCTCCAGAGCACACAAAAATCCAAGGATATCTGTGGTGACAAAAGGGATCCAAGGTAGGCCAAACATCAAGGATTGGGGACGAGAAGTTCGCCAGCAGGATCCACGCTGAAGCGTGCTCAGCCGGATGTTGGATGGGATTCTCTGGCAGCCCCAGATTTTTTTTTTTAATTGGGGAATTGGGGGAGGGGAACAGTGTTGGGGAATTGGGGAGGGGGATCAGCCAAGTTGTTGTTCTTCAATCTTAGTTGGAAAGGGCGCCAGTCGCTGTCTGGCTGCCCATCGGCAGCTCGTGGCATCAACCGCAGATTTTTAACACTGGGAAGCCTGGGCTACTCAGTCAACCTCACTCTCAGACACAACACCCTGGGCTTGACTTTTCAGAAGCCCAACATCATCTTCCTGAGCAGAAGAAGTGCATCTATAGCTCCAGAGCTGCCTGATGCAGCTGCCCCTGCTGTGAGGTATACACTCCACGAAGTACCCAGGTGACAATGTGAATGGCGCCCCCTGGAGGTAGGAAACGCAGCTGCCTTTTGGGACCTTCCACAAGGGTTCAGTGTGGTAAGACCCTGGAGTGGAGGAGGGGACCCTGATTTCTCTAACTCTGATGAGTCAGTTTTTCCTAGGAGGCATGAGGAAACCTGTCTGAGCCATCAGCACAGAATTGCCACTCATAATTG
Organism: Hipposideros armiger; assembly: GCF_001890085.2. NCBI lineage: Eukaryota > Metazoa > Chordata > Mammalia > Chiroptera > Hipposideridae > Hipposideros > Hipposideros armiger. The sequence continues at coordinate 16,184 of NW_017732349.1, forward strand.
TCAAATGTTAAATAAAAAAAAAACGTGTTTCTCATTATAAAAGTAGATATATTCTTCATAGAAGATTAAGAAAATATGTATAAGCAAAAGACATGACGCATTTTTGCAACGAAAAACAGAAAAAATACGTCATGACTTTTCCGACAACCCAATAGGATTTTTTTATTGTGGTAAAATATATATAACATAAAATTTATCCATTTTAACCACTTTTAAGTGTACAGTTCAGTGGTAGTAAGTACATTCACGTTATTATTATTATTATTATTATTTAAGATTTTATTGGAGAATTGGGGTAGGGGAACAGCGCTGGGGAATCGGGGAAGGAGAACAGACAAGTTGCTGTCCTTTTTTTCTACAGTCTAGTTGTGGAGGATGTCGTTTCACTGGCCCATGTTGGTATTGTGATCATTGTGCTCTTCCCGGGTCAGGCAGATGGGTCGCCGGCCACTGGACAGCCGCTCACAGCAGCTCTTGGCAGCTCACGCCAGCTGCCAGCCACTCATGGTAGCTTTACGGCAGCCCACTGCAGCCCCACTGCAGCCCCACTGCAGCCTATGCCGTCGCCAGCGACTCACGGCAGCCCAGCTCCAGGTCCAGCTGTTGTTCACCATCTTAGCTGCAGAGGGCAGTGTCACTGGCCCTCATGTGTGATCCGAACTGGGGCCCTGCAGCTCAGAGCTGGCGTCCCAAGCCAGCTCTTAACCAATGCGCCACTCGGCCCGCCCTACATTCACATTATTATTATACAACCATCACCACTATCTATCTCCAGAACCCCTCCATCTTCCCAAACTGAAACTCTGTATCTATTAAACACTAACTTTCGGTTTCCTCTCCCTCAGCTCCTGGCAACCACTATTCGACTTTCTCTATGACCCTGACTACTGTAGGTGTCTCATACAAGCCGAATCATACAACATTTGCCCTTTTGTATCTGGCTTATTTCACTTATCATAATGTCTTCTAAGTTCATCTATGTTGTAGCATGTTTCAGAATTTTACTCCCTTTTATGGCTGAATAATATTCCATTATATGTATCTACCGCATTTTGTTTATCCAGTCATCTATCAGTGGACACTTGGGTTGCTTCCACCTTTTGCTGGCAGCTCCTTGAGAACAGAAAGACAGGAAACCTATCTGAGCCATCAGCACAGAGTTGCCACTCATAATTGTCAAATGTTAAATAAAAAAAATGTGTTTCTCATTATAAAAGTAGATATATTCTTCATAGAAGATTAAGAAAATATGTAGGGCCGGCTGAGTGGCGCGATGGTTAAGAACTGGCTTGGGATGCCAGAGGGCCCTGGTTCGGATCCCACATATGAGGGCCAGTGACACTGTCTTCCACAGCTAAGATGCTGAACAACAGCTCAACCTGGAGCTGGGCTGCCGTGAGTCACTGGCGATGGTGTAGGCTGCAGCCCCTGTGGCAGTGGGTTGCCTTGGGCTACCGTGTGTAGCCAGCAGCCACCGCAGCCACAGTGAGCGGCTGGCCAGAAGCCGGCGACTGATCTGCCTCGCCCGGGAAGAGCGCAGTGATGGTGCCAACTTGGGCCAGTGAAGCACCATCCTCCACAACTAGACTGAAGAACAAAACGACAGCAACTTGTCTGTTCCCCTTCCCCCAATTCCCCAGCGCTGTTCCCATCCCCCCAATTCCCCAATAAAAATCTTTGAAAAAAAAATCTCCTATAATCCCATCTCAGATAGATAATTGCTAGTAATATGGTGTTATGGTCTGAATGTTTGTGACTCCCCTCCCCAAATTCATATGTTGAAGCCCCAACTCCCAATGTGTATTTGGCGGTAGGGCCTTTTTGGAGGTAATTAAGGTTAAGTGAGGTCATAAGTGTGCGGGGCCCTGATCCAATAGGAGTAGGGTCTTTATAAGAAGAGACAGCTGACAGCTCACTTGTTCTCTACGTGAGAATACAGTGAGAAGGTGGTCATCTCAGGCCAGGAAGGAGAAGTCTCACCAGAAATCAAACTGACCAGCACCTTGAACTGTGAGAAATAAATTTCTGTTGTTTAAGCAACCCAATCTTGTATTTTATGATGGCAACCCAGGTAGACCAAGACACACGATTATCCCTCCAGTCATCTGTGCTTATATATACATCTATGTTTTTCTGTTTGTTTGTCTTTTTAAAGTCAAAACCAAAATGGGATCGTTCATTGGCAGTGAGTGTATCATAGGAATTAAGAGCATAAGCATTGGAATCAGACAGACCTGAGTTCAAATCTCAGCGGTGTAACTCTAGGTTTGTTTCCTCATTTGCAAATGGGAATGATAACAGTATTTACCTCCTAGGACTGCTGTGAAGATTAAATTAGAAAGTGCTTGGCACAGTTGCTGGCACGTGGTAAAAGCCAGCCCTCTTAAATGGTGGGACATTCAGTATTCGCTCAACTGTCAGCTTCTTGAGGGAGGGATGTTTTCTGACTTGTCTGCCTTATCCCTTGTTCTTAGCACAGTAGTACCTGGAGACTACGTGGCCTGATAAACATTTATTGAATGAGTGAATAAATGGTTCAATGAGAGCATAAAGAGAGCGCAGCCAGCACAGTGCCCGATGGATCAGAGTCGAGTCTTTAGCGTTGTTACACTGCTCTGTAACCAGTAGGATACAGTGGTTGGTTAAGAGCGTGGATACCGGACTTCAACTGCCTGGGTTTTAACTCTGGTTCTACTGGTTTCCAGATGTGTGACCTGAGTCAAATTATTTAAAATGCATCTTTAAATACATCTCTCTCTAAAATGCGCTTTAAAAGACAGTGCTAAAATGGAGATAGGAATACCAACCTCCTGGGGTTGTTAAGAGGATTAAAGGAGATCGTCTCTAAAAACATCTAGAATGTTGCTCAATATATGCTTTATTTGCTTAATGTCAACATGTCGATTACTGATTGTCATTCTCAGATCAAACAGCAGCAAATCGAAAGTGGAGACCCCCAAAACACCCGGCAGCCCCTCAAGCCCCACCTTTGTCCCCTCCGTCTGCCTCCTGGAGCCCTGCTATCTCACAGGGGACTCTGTCCGGGACAAGTGTGTGGAGATGCTGTCAGCGGCCTTGAAGACAGATGGTGAGAGGGCCTGGGCCAGGGAGGGAAGGGCTTCCCAAGGGCAAATGAGATGTGGTCTTTCTCAGTGCCATGGGAGTAGTACAGGATGCTATAGGCCCTGGTACAAGCAGGCTTCACTGCCAAGGTCATGTCTGGCTGATGCCTGTGTTTCCCAAATTTTTTTTAGATGAGTACAAGGACTATGGAGTTAACTGTGACAAGATGGCATCAGAAATTGAAGATCATATCCTTGAGCTGTACCGGGACTGTGGTGCCTGGACTGTCCAGCCGCAGGTCCCCCAAGTGCAGGGGACCCAGGACAGTGAACAGGGAGGCAAAGACCTCCAGGGACAGCTTCTGCTCTGCCCTAGAATCCGAGTTCTTAATTCTAGCTAACGCTTATTAAATCTTGCACCTGTCGGCCTCATGTAGGCTGTTTATGAGCAGCACCTTACCTCATTCAATGTTGAAAACAATCCACGAGGTAGTTTCCCCTCATTAATCCCATTTTACAGGTAAAGTAACTCAGGCTCAGAGAGGTTAAGTCACTTGCCAAAGCTCACACAGCAAATAGTAATGGCATAGTTGGATTTGAACCCAGAAAGTGTGATGCCAGAACCTGATGGCTCAACTGCTGTGCCAGAATAGGCTGTGTCATAATGTGCCTAGGTTGTGACGTCAAGTAGTCAAGTAGATAGAGAGGACAGCATATCTCATGTTCAGCCTTTTCCCATCTTCCAGTCTCTGAAGATAACAGCTCCCATTTTTTTACTACCCAATATGTACCAGGCATTGTAATGGGCGGTCGACTTTTCCTACCTGTGTTAGTTCTCACAACAATCTCTGTAAGGCAAGGGCTGTTGTTTCCACTTCACAGATGAGGAAACTGAGGCTTAGGAACTACTGGGTGTCAGAGCTGGACTGAAAACCTTGGTCTTTGGATTCCATGTCCTGAGCTATTTATATGCCCCGCTCTCCCACTATCTGAAAGGGGCCTTGTGTAGACAGAGGAGGTGACCACGTGTGTGATATGGGCCCATTGCACAAAATATTTTTGTCTTGGGAGAAAAAAATCCTCAGCACTGTGTTTCCCCCCTGCAGTGAATGCTAGAATTTCTTTTACTGGAAACAAAGCTTTGCATGTCAAAGAGGCATGGAGAGAGGGGGTCAGAGTGTCACACTGAGGTGTGAGTGACCCTTTTGAGCCTCTTTGGCTCTACTTAGGGAGCTCAACTGGGGTTGGAGAGTGGCAGGAGCCAATCTGCAGACAATAAATTTACCTGCTTCCATCGCCTGCAGAGGCCCACCCTAATATCCTCCAGTATATTTTCTGGGATTTTCTCTCCACCATCATTTAATTATTAACCAGCATATCTTGAGCTATCCAGCACCTCACCAAGTACATTTTCACAACTTCTAATTAATTCAGAACAGAGAGCATGAGATTCATCTTAGTTTTCTCTGGAACACTCATCCCTCCAAGCTGGTCCCTTCCACCTTCAAGCCCAGTTTGAAACAAAGGTGAATGATCCAGTACTTTTTTATATCTATATATAAAGATTTTATTAGGGAATTGGGGAAGGGGAACAGCCAAGTTGTTGTCCTTCAATTTTAGTTGTGGAGGGTGCAGCTAGCTCAGCTCCAAGTCCAGTCGCCATCCAGCCGCCCATCGGCAGCTCGTGGCTGCTCAGCCCAGGGTGCTATGTTCAATTTTAGTTGTGGGTGGGCATAGCCCACCATCCCATGTGGGAGTCAAACTGGCAAACTTGTTGTTAGGAGCACGTGCTCTCACCAGCTGAGCTACCCTGACACCTGTTGGCAGCTCAGCTACAGCTCAGCTTGGGTGCAGTTCACTGGCCCATGTGGGAATTGAACTGACGACCCTGTTGCTCAGAGTTCATGCTGTTAATCAACTGAACCACTCGGCTGGCCCCGATCCAGTACTTTTTCCCCCTCCTGGCCTTTCCTCTTCGTTTTCATCCTACACTGCGTGTCCTTCTTCTGAAGGAGAGAAAGTCAGAGCTGCATCAACCTTTTAGCTCTTTGTTCTCAGATGGCAGGAGGCCAGGGGGAGGATAAGTTTGGGGGCTTGAATGCTCTGTGTTCTAAAAAAGCTCAGTTTCCTTTGGAGTGACATGGCAGCTTGGGAGGTTGGGGGGTGGGGGTGGGGTGGCTAGCATGTGCTCCTCTGAATGGTCAGTGACCCCCAGCTCTGTGTTCCACCTCTCGTCCTCCCCTGTGATCTCAGGAAATGGAGACAGAGTCGGGAGGAGGCTGATGGAAGTATTGCCAGCCCTCCTGTCCCCACAGAGATCAAGCAGACATACACCTTCAGGAACCCCAAACACAGATTTTTAAACAAATGTGTTGCCTTTCAAATGCATATTATGGCATATTTCTTTTTACATTTGTATTGCACAAACAACATTAAAACCACAGTAACACAAATAAAATAAATAATGCTACCTTCCCTCCCACCACTTCTAGCAAGTCAGCTATTTCCATTTTTCCACATTCCCCACAGTCTCTTTCTCGCATATATGGCTTCCCCCAGCAAAGGCTTCGTCTTCCTGATTCTGCTTGGCTTAGGAGACCAAGAAAATGTGGCTGTGTTCCCTGAGCTCCTCTAGGGATGCAGAAGGGAGGAGGGGGTGGGAGGCCTGTCTGGGATGCAGCATCTGGACAGAGAACTCACTGTGGTCCGTGGCCAGGGGTGACTTCCTGCTGGGTGAGTGGAGAGCGCATTACCGTTAGTGGAGGGGTCTGGCTTCCAGCCCTGTCTCTGCCGGGAATTTGCCCTGTGACCTTGAGCAAAGGCCCGCACCCTTTCTAAGCCTCAGCTTCCTCATCTATTAATGAGAAACATAAGTCTGATCAGCAATTCCCAAAGTAGGTGCCAGGGGATGGTAATAAGTATTACTAGAGAAAAGGGGGTATTACCAGAGAATTGGGAGCACCAGATTAAACAAAACTCAGCGATTTCTTTCTTTCTTTTTATTATTGGGGAACAGTTTTTCCAGGACCCACCAGCTCCAAATCCAGTAGTTTTAATCTAGTTGTGGAGGGCGCAGCTCAGTGGCCCATGTCAGGATCAAACCGGCAACCTTGGTGTTTTGAGCACTGCGCTCTGACCAACTGAGCTAACTTGTCGCCCCCACGATTTCTTTATTACAATACTTTTTAGTGCCTTAAACATGTGGCTTCTTATCTTAGGTTTTCCTCTGCTAGCTGGACTCACAACCTCCAGGTAGCTAAAGGTGATTCTTCATCAGTACCATCTTAACAGACTCTAAATGTTGAGTACTTGATATGTCCCAGACACCACACTAGTGCATCATGCAGCTTAGCTCACTGAATCCTCATAACAGCCCTATATTTTATAAATAAGGAAACTGAGGCACAAAGGGGTCATGTGACTCGCCTGAGGTCACACAAGAGGCTCTGACAAACCCGGGGTCTATGACACCACAGTGCTTGCTGTGACCTGATCTCACCTTGGAGGCTGTTTTCTGTCCCTGATACATGCCTGACCCCAAATATGCAAGTGAGATCCATGCTTAGGGAGTCAGAAGTCACAAAAGTTCCCGACCCCTGTCCAAGTCCAAGGACAGGAAGAGATGGCCCTGGGGCTCTTTGGGCCTCAGGGTGAGATTCCCCATCCTGTGCCCCTCCACGAGTTGCTGGCTGGCCCTTGACTGTGTCACATATCTACCAGGAGCTCAAGAGCACAGACATCAAGTACCGGAACCGCGTGCGCAGCCGCCTCAGCAACCTCAAGGACCCCAAGAACCCTGGCCTGCGGCAGAAAGTGCTCAGTGGGACCATCTCCACCGGGGTCATTGCCAAGATGACAGCAGAGGTGAGGGCGAGGTCTGGGACCTCTGTATGGTGGGCTGGGAGGCAGTGGCTTGTGCCTCCATGAAGACGAGCCAGGGGCTCTTGCAGCCAGACCTCAGACTCCCCATCACTCAGGGCCTCTGGACCAGCGGGATAGTGAACACAGCTGATATGTACTAAGCACTGTGCTAAGCACTTTAGGTGCACTGGCTAGTTTTATCTTCACACCAACTGAGGTAGAGATGTTTATTATTCCCATTGTACAGATGAGGACACTGAGGCTCAGAGGAGTTAACTGATTTGCCTATGCACACAGCTAGAAAATGAAGCCAGGAGGCAGGTTGTGTGGCCTCAGAGCACCCACTCTTCACTGCTTTGTTGTCTGCCTCCCTCTTCTGCTTTGTTCAGTTCCATGTCCCGCTACTCAGCTCTGGGCCCAAGCCAGAACAGGAGTCCCTGTCTCCATGGATCACAGTCCAAGGTAGGGAGAGAGACATGCTTACAGATATGTATAAAATAGAGGTGGGAAGTGCCATGGTAGAGCCATGATGGGGACTTATAGGAAGGAAGGATCGACCCAGCTTGAAGCGGTCAGTAAGGGAAGGAAAAGGGAACAAGCCTGTTTGAGGAAGCATAGTATAGTGGTTAGAAGCTTGGGAGCTGGGCCAGACTGTCTGACTTTGTATTCTGCCTCTGCCACTTAGCTGTGTGATCTTAGACAAGCTCCTGAACATCTCTGTGCCTCGGTTTTCTCATCTGTAAAATGGAAATAACAATAGGTATCTCATGAAGGATTGAATGAGTTAATATATGTGAAGGGTTTAGGAGGTTAATACATGAAAAGCCTTCCCCAGAATTAGTAAATAATAGGCCCATTCACCAACCACTTCGTGTAACCCTCAGCACAATGCTATAAAAGAGGAAATATTGTCCTTGTTTTATGGATGAGAAAACTGAGGCCACCCACAACTTGTAAGTGACAGATGAGGATTTGAACGGAGAGCTGTTTATTTCAGAGTACATCTTGGAAAGACATTTTGTACACCCTCAGCGGCTCCTTACTGCCAGAGTTAACTGAGGGATTCCCCACAAGCACCTGGAGATGGGCACTGCTAAAGGAAGTGGCCCAGAGTGGGGAGGGAAAATGCATGACTTCTGGAGTCTGGGTGTTCCCAGGGTGTCTGGTATCCTCTGAAACTGTCTGTCTGGCAAGAGTGTGCCTCTGGGTGTTGGTGGTTGTGTGTGTGGTGTATGTTTGGTGTTTAGTATGTGTGTGTGACGTGTGTGTATATTTTAGTGTATGTGGTGTGTGTAGGTGTGGGGGGGTGTGGTGTGCATGTATGTTTTTCTGAGGGGTGGGTTCACTGCTTTTCTCAAATACCCAAAATAAGACTGATAAAATCCTTGGCTTTAGGATAAAATAGGGAACTTGGCACAGGTGGACCAGGGTTACCTTTCTCCTTCATTTCAAATATCTGACCTTTTCCGGCAAATAGCAATATATGCCTAGAGTTACAGATCGCAAGTTGGTTTCACAGTGTATTCTCCTTCCCTGGAAGGAGTAGCTGTGACTGTTATGGAAACGCAAGGCTTGTGTTTATTTCTCTCCGTGCCTCACTCTGTGGCTCTGGAGTCGCTCTGCTTCTCTCTCTGTCTCTCTCTCTGTCTCTCTCTCTGTCTCTCTCTCTCTGTCTCTCTCTCTGTGTGTGTTATGGTGGGAATGCTAGCAAGAGACTGTCTTACAAGCAATTCCAGAGCCATGCTGGGAAACCAGGCCCAGGAGAACCAAGAGCAAGGTGTAGACACAGGTTTGAGGCAAACCCAGCAAGGTCCCTGCAGATGGGGATCTGGATTAGGACAAAGACAGGCCCCAAAAGTCCCAGCAAAGCAGCTGGCCATGTGGGTGAAGTCAGGCCCTAACCCAAGGACTGTTCACTGGAGCAGGGCAAGAGAATAGGTTGGTCAACTCAGGTCCAAAACAAGGCTGACCAGGCCAAGAGGAGCAAGCCAGAAATCTAGCAGGCCCTCCACAGGGACAGCTACCAACCACCCACCTGCTGGCAACCCAGGCACCGAATGCCAAGGAGATCCTCTTTCTAGGGTCGTCTTTTGCAGGATGCTTCTGTAAGAAATATAGGACCATTTTTTGCTTCAGTAAGAAAAGTAATAGCTTAGGGTGGGGCTGCATGCTGTGCTGTGACTTAGGACCGGGTTTCTGTCAGGGAAAGCCTGAGGCAGTGGATGATTATGTGGATGGGTGTCCATCTCTGCATCCCTGTATCTCCTCTAACTCCCTTTTTGTGTCTCTTTTCTTGTCCACCTGATGCCCTCACTCTTCCTTCTTCCTGTTCCTCTCTACCAAAGAATGGAGTAGATTCTGAGATATCCATTAGAGTTGCTGAGTGGACATGTTGTCAGCCCTACATGGAGAGGGGTTTTGTCTGCTGTTCACCCAGCACTGAGACCAGTGTCTGGCATGTCATAAGTGCTCAACAAATATTTATCGAATTCACATTTGGGTCCCTTCTCTAACAGTGTATACAATGTGAGGTATGTAATCTCATACCTTTTTTTCCCCTCATTTCCTGCCTTATTTTCTATATTACCGTACTTACTCCATGTGTCTTTGATGCTGACACCTTCTAAATGAGTCAGGGCAGACATAGGTATGTGGGTTGGTGGGTTGGTGGATTTTTTTCTGTGCTCTGTTTCTTAGGTGGCACACAAGACCCTCTTCCCATAATCTGACCCCCCAGCCATGGCTCCCACACTCCTCTCCCTGAACCCATGCCAAATACTGTCTCCAAACATGGAATTCTGCCCTGTGATCTTTTGCTTCCACCATTCTCTTTATCTAGAATGTGCCATCTCCCTCGGGGAAGTCCTGCTTATCTTTCAAGACTGGTTCAGGTGTCAGCTTCTTTAATGAGCCCCTCCTGTCCCGAAGCAGTTTGCTCCCACACTCTGGGGATTTCCCTGGACTTTGTATCCCTTTGCTTTGGTACTTCATACTCTATCTTGCAACTTTTTATAAATGCTTGGCTACTCCACCAGATTAGCATTACCTGGGGACAGGAACCAAATCTTATGTGAATCCTGAGGGCTTCGAGTCAGTGGTGTGCTGGAGGCAGCAGCTCCTACCAGCTCAAGAGAGACAATTCTGTGTATCTAGCCCCGACTCGCCCGACTCGCCCTTCAACTACATCACTGGAGGAGCTTGAAATTGGTCATGGTGGAAGTAGTATTTACACCGTGGAAATAGGTAAATGCTACGAATCAGCCAACCCTACAGCCAAAGCTGGTTTACCAGCACACCAATGCAGTTAAAGACATTCAGTAAATTGACATCCAATAGATTCTGAATGAATGAATGCATTATGCTCTGGAAAATCTCCCCAATTTAAAGTCAGCTGTTCTTTGCTTATATGGCCTTGGATTGACTTGTTTTTCTATATACCCCCGCCACGGGTTAAGACCTAGAATTTAACACACTAAGATTTAAACATTCGTGTGTACCAGGATAACTTAAGGGCACTCGTAAAAATGCATATCCCTGGGCCTGCTCTTCAAGTTTTGGATTCATAGGAATCTGCATTTTCTCAAGCTCAAGTGGTTATAACCATTACAATGGTCAGCATTGGATTAAGTGGTCACTAAAATCACTTGACCTTTGTGCCAGCACTGTTCTCCATGGTTTAAGGATCCAGGATAGACAGCAACAATGCAAATGTTTAGCCAGGACCAAATCCTCATTTTCACATTAGCTTCTGCCATCCTCCTCCCCGCACACCAACCTTAACTAGAGCTCTTTCTGGTTTGAGTGTCCCCGTCTCTGCTCTCCTCTGGCAGAGGTTGAAGGAGAGTCAAATGGCCAGGGAGAGGATTAAAGAAGGAAAGGACCTAGGTAACGCAGAAACTGAGTATCTGCAGCGAGTTGACACAAGACGTGAAACTCTGCTGTAGGAACTGAAAGAAAAAGATGTTCTGTGATGCACTTACAGGTGAGCAGGGGCTTCCGGTCCTGCGTGGGTGGGCACAGCAGCAGCAAGTCATAGCGAGACCAAGGTTCCCACAAGGCAGAATGGGCTGGGCAGTGATCATAGCTTGGACAGGCCCTGGGTCAAGTCCAGACTGGAAGCATAAGGAGAACATCATATATCATAAGTCAATGGTCAAGTCAGCCCAGGCAGAAAAGTTGAAGCAGGTTCCCAAGGTCCTGGCACGCAGGGTGAGCACCAGATCTGAGGACCTAGTCCTTGAATTTAACACAGTAAACTAAAGCGTTGATCCTCGGACAGAAGCTGTGTGCCTTCTTCTCTCCTGTACATGCCCTTCTGCACTTGGCTCAGCCAGAGCCCCCTAAGTTTGTTCTTCTACTCAAAAGCAGAATGGGGACTCTTCGAGTAGAGCCTTTTCCCAGCTGGGGCAGGGCCAGAAGTCCAGGCCTTCCTCCAGCTTCTTGTACTCAAGTCCATCATGTTCCCCCCTCCTCTGTTCAGGCTCTCTAGAAACCAGGTGTGGGGCAGGGCCCCTGGGACTCCCCAGCCCTGAAGGGCAGACTCATTTCTCTCCAGGAAATGGCCAGTGATGAGCTGCGGAAATGGAGGCACGCCATGACCCTGGAGGCTATCCGTGAGCACCAGATGGCCAAGACATGCGGCACCACTACTGACCTCCTCCAGTGCCCCAAATGCAAGAGGAGGCACTGTTCCTATAACCAGGTATGGTCGAGGAGGCTACAGGGGCAGAGAGGTGGAGAACCAGAGAGAGTGAGCCCAGGGAAGAGCCTGCGAGGGAAAGGGCTGCAGACAGAAGGACAAGTCTTAGTCACCAGTATGCTGCACCTGTGGCTTCTGGAAAGTGTTCTGCATGTACGAGCCCCCAAATTTGTGTCTGTGAGCCTTGGCCAGCATGTTCTGACTGGCTCTGAAGCAAGCATAAGAGAAACCAGACTTACAGGGCACAGAACTGTAGAGTCACAGATGGTTGGAAGGGAACTTAGCAATGGTAAAACTCAACTCCCTCATTTTACACACAGGGAAACTGAGGCCCAGACAGGAAACAAGCTTTGCAGCTTTGTCCAAGATGGCAGAGATGACCAGTGGCAGAGATAGTAATCAATCCACATCCAGACCTTTCTGCCTGCAAATACAGCCAGCTTGGTGTGGCAAGCCTAAGGGAGTTAGCCCAGAGTCCTAAGCATGAAGACCACTGCTCAGTGTGGGGAGACACGGAAAGCCGTGAAGACCCCTTTTCTGGAAGACTTAGTACCAGAGAACCACCTCCTGTCTCTTGGTGGCACATATTATGCCCTTAGGGCACCAATATTCTTGGATTCTAATTGGTATCTAGTCATTCTAGAACTCTATTCATTCTTCCATCTGTTTGGCAAGAAAGATTTAGCAAGAGCACCTTGCCCACAGGATGTGTGGCTACGGCAGATATACAGTCAGCCTAGCCATCAGGAGCCATCCCTTGGAGAATCCCCATTCAGGAATTCGGAGCTGTTTGCGTAAGCCCCTGCTCTTCTCCAAGCACATTTCCACGGAAGGACGTGCTTCCTGTGCCTCACCTCCCACCAGAAGAAAATCGCCCATTAGCAAAGTTTCCTCTGCACAGGGAAACCCCAGTGTTAATCTGTCCACAGGTATCATTGCTCTTCAGTGACAAGGCTGTCCTAAGCTGTGTCCTCCTGGCCAACTGCTGGGCTCACTCATTAGCCAGGGGACGATCTACCGCCCCACCGACTCCCAGGTGACATCATTCATAGCTGAGTGTCAGCAGAGTAACAACATGCTGTATGTCATGGCCATCCAGGGGTGGCCATAGAAAATTAGAACAGCAGTTGTTAAATCTGGAAGCGCCAGGGACTTGCTGTGGGAAACCCAGTCCCTGCACCTGAATGGTTTGGTTAAGGGAATGAGAAACTAGAAAACACAACATGAAATAGTCCCGGTGATCTTTGAATCTCGTTTCCTCTCTGGGCCTCAATCCTTCCACCTGTAAAATAAGGAATGAACTAGATGATCTCTAAGGGTGCTTCCAGCTCACGCAAATTCAGATCACTGAGGCACATCCAATAGGGTGTGTTCAGAGGCAAGTCGGGATGAGACTTCAGGAAAGAGAAGAGAGATCGGTTTAGAAGGATCAGCAAGCATGAAAGGACAAAGGCCAGGCTGAGCCAGTGAGATACTGAAGTGAGCTGGTGGACCTGCAAGAGGAAAGGAAAATATAGATTATGGAGTTTTCAGTGATAAGGGAATTGCCAGGGTGGGGTGGGAATAATAGTGTCACGCTCTGGGATTTGGACCTACTCCTACAGACAGTGGGAGCTATAGCAGATCCTAGAGCAGGGGAGTGACTTCCTCACGCGCTATCCTCTCTCAGGTGCAGACACGCAGTGCTGATGAGCCCATGACTACCTTTGTCTTATGCAATGAATGCGGCCATCGCTGGAAGGTCTGTATGTCTGTCTTTCTCCCGCCCCTGTCACCCACAGATCCTACCCCACAGAAGGAGTAGTGTACCCACAGCCAAGAAGGGGCCTCATGCATGGGGTTGGAGGTGGTGGGGAGGCAAGCGGGGGATGGGCTTACCAGCCTGTGCAGAGGGGTCTGCAGAGCTGGAGATCGTGGCAGGTTGTTGTTGGAGACAGGGGGAGAGTGCATGTGCATGTTTTCATTTTGGAAGGCACCCAGCTGGGGTGGGAGCAGCAGCTTGCATTTTATCAGAGGATGGGCAAGTCTGTCATTTGAGCATAGATGGATTCAGTGTTCCCCCCCACTCCTCACAGATGGGAGGAAAACAATAGCACTTTGCATTTGGACCACACCTCTTTGCAAAATGCTTTCACAGATGGTATTTCCTTTGAACCTGGCCACAGTCAGGGATGAGGAAGTCTGAGCCCTGTCAGAGGGACCTCACCCTGCAATGTTCCCAGGTCCTTCTCCCCTCCCAAGGCAGCTCTGGAAAAGCTTACATCACCCGAGGCTGTAACCTGGGTTGCCCTAGTTCCTGCAAAGGCAGAGGTTTTGTTTTCGGGCATAGGCGCCAAGCAAAGACTCCTCCCAGAGTGCTCCTTCCTGCCACATCTTCTAAAAGAACTCAGTGTGGTCATGTGATTAACGTCAGTTTCTAGTACCATCTACTTGTACGTGCACTGTGTGATGTCTGGGCCACCAGGCAGGCTGCAGGCACTCCCAAAGTTCTAAGGTATTTAGCAAGGAGCCCAAGACTCAGCATGAGACTAAGGGTTGGGATCCTGGGTTTCAGGTCTTCACTCTGCACTACTGGCTGTGTGACCCTGAGCGTGTCACTCACCTCCCTGAGCAAAAGGGTGATGATAGTGCCATTCTCCCATAGGTGATGTGAAGGTTATTACATATGCACACACACACTTTATGAGAAACGTTCCTTTTTATTACCGTCACTTTCAGAAGAGGAAATTGAGCTACCAAAATACTTAACAAGCATAAAGCCACAAGTTTGGAGCACTGAGAGATAATGTCCCAAATCCCTGATCGATTTAGTTTCTACAACTTTACTAAGGGACTTGATAGCCCTGGGGCCTCATTAGAACCGCCATATATTTAAAGGTAAAAGTCAAACAATTACGTATTTTTCCTTTATTCATCTATTGAGCACTTAGGGATGGCACCAGTAATAGTTTAGAGCATGGGCTTCAGTCTCAGGTTCAAATCCTAGCCTTATCACTTACAAAGTGATTTATCTAAGGGACCTGAACTCTCTAGGCCTGCATTTCCTCATGTACAAAATGGGGTTGTTAATATCTAGCCCACAGAGCTGTTTTAAGGATTACATAAAGCATTAATTAACATGGCCTCTGATAGCTCATGTGGTATCGTTATCAAATTAGAAAAAGGTGTCCCTGCCTCCAGGTAGACATAGCCTTGCACCAGGGTAGAGCCTGGCAAACAGAGCAGGGGCTGAGTTTCAGCCCCAACTTGTCTCTTTGGCTAGGCTCTCTTGTGCCATGAACAACCTGTACAACCACCCCAAAAAGCCCTGAGCGCATATGTTTCTGCTACATAGAAACCATTATTATTCTGAGTTTGTCCACCTACTGGTATTATGGGAACTTGGGTAAGTCACTTAACTTCTCCAAATTGCTTCTTTACCTGTGACACGGTGCCTCCTAGGATGAAATGAATTAATGCATGTTAATACTGCCTAGCCCAGAATAAGTGCTCAATAAACGGTAGCTCTTGTCATTGTTACCATTGGGAAAAGGACACTCTGCCTGTTCCAAGCCCCACTCTTCCTCCCTTATTCCTATTGGTTGGAGAGGCAGGGCCCACTAGAGGTAGCACCTACCTGGCTTCTGACATTTTCCGGTATGTCCATTGCCATGTGGAAGGCCTAGATTCTATTCAAGTGATTAGTAATAATCACAGTGATATTTTGACTCTGAATTGAGAACTCACCACATGTCCGACATCACATTTCCATTCAGTACCTAGTATCCTTCTTGCATTGGCTGGCATTGTGACCTCATTTTACAGATGAGTGATTTGTTCAAAGTCACACAGCTAATCATGGCAGAGCTAAGATTTGGACTCTCGTTTGTAAGGCTCCACACCCTACTTTCTTTTTCATGTCCCCTCCCCTTGCCCCTAGCCTCCTTGGGTGACACAGGGAAAGCTCTAAAATGTTGTTGCCTTTTTGGTTTTGTAGTTCTGCTGATAGAACTGCCAGCCAGGATTTCAGTGAACAAGGTGCGGAAGAACAAAGAGAAAGCACTAAGTCGTCGTAACTGGAGAAACAATAAAAATTAAAATGAAGAAAAACGTTGGGGCGGCCGGTTAGCTCAGATGGTTGGAACGCAGGCCCATAACACCAAGGTTGCTGGTTTGATTCCCACATGGGCCAAGGAGCTGTGCCCTCCACAACTAGAATGGAAGACAACTACTTGACTTGGAGCTGATGGGTCCTGGAAAAACGCCCTCTACAACTGGATTGAAATAACTACTTGACTTGGAACTGATGGGTCCTGGAAAGACACACTGTTCCCCAATAAAATTTATTTAAAAAAAAATGAAGAAAAATGTTGAACTCTGAATGGGGTATTAGGGATCAGAGGGGAGAATTCTTTTGCAAATTATCAGTTATTAATAATGATTGGCTCATAGGGAAGCCTAACTGGGGTACGATGCTAAGAGCCTGTGCTGACAAACCTCTTGTAGAAACTCACAGACTTCAGAGCCTCATAGCTCAGGTGTCCTATCTTTCACAGTGGGCTGGCAGACCTTTGCTTTGAGTCCCTTCCCTCACATCTGAACCTCTCAGCCTTTTCTGATTGAAAAATACCAGACTGACACAACTCTTACCCCACCCCACTCCAGAGTCACACGTGTAGAAGTTGGCCCACAGTTTGGCTTAGGCAGATATAACTTCCATGCTAGGCAGAAAGATTTCTTCCCTACTCCTCATCTCCTCCCAAACTCCCTGCTATTCCCTGTTCATAGCTGGCTGTGGGAGCCTTTGAGGACTCCAGACCTGGTCCCTCTAGGTAGGGAACAGACTGCCTTGAGCTGAGGCTTTCTGGGTGAAGGGTATGGTGGTGCCCCTTGGTTCCGTGGACCCTGGGAGGTGCTGAGCCTCAGAACCTTCCAGGCACTGGCAATGTGTCCCTCACAGCGCCAGCGGTGGCCTGAGCTTCGGAGGAAGTCTGTAGGGCCAGGGGCCTCCTCGTGCTGCTCCCATGATTACATCGGTTTGCTTTTTAAGCTGATAGGAGCTTTCGACAAAGCTGGAACCTTCTGGAAAAGCCCTGGGACCCGTTCTGTTGGGCCCGTTTTGAGTCAGAGTCTCTGACTGTCCCTGGCCTCCCGGAAGCCCCAGGCTGAGCTCCGAACTCTGGGTTTCTTAGAATGACTGGCATACAGAAGCCTGTGAACTCCTGGGAGCCTGGGCAAGTCACTTAACTTCTCTGAGCCGTTTCCTTACCTGCAAAAATGGGAGAGGTGCTAGCACCTACCTCTGATTGGACAGAGGCCACTGGGTCTCCATCTGCCTTGGTTCACCCTTAGGGCAGCTGTTTGGGGTAACTTTAGCCCAAGTTCCTTAGATGCCCTGGGCATCATCCACTCTGAATTGGTTATTGCTTTCCCGCTTTCCACGCCAAATGCTTCCTCCTGTAGATGAAGCCAGTGAATAAACTGTGTACAGAGACCTGCTGCCATCTTCAGCTTTTCCACAGTCAGATTTGGGGTGGGTCTTTTGGAAGGATTGAAAATCCTCTCACAGATGATACAACATGTACAGCCCATCAATGGCAGACCCAGGAGTGAACCCCAAGTCTTCTGTTTCCTGTCATGGTGCTCGATGGACTGAGAGATCCAGGGCCATCCACAGTGCTCAGCCCCTACCTTCCAGGAATTCCCAGCCTGGCAGGGACAGACTTCTACACCAGACAGGGTGTGATACATACCTGAGGTATGGCTATTACCCACAGAAGTCTGGAGGGATATTGCTTAGATACCCAGGAGCTTCTTATACTTGAATATGAATGGGAACCCCCTGGGGGTCATGGTAAAAATGCACACCCTGATTCAGTGGGTCTGGAGTGGGAACTGAGGGTTTTCATTTCTTACATGCTCCTAGGTGATGCCCATGCCGCTGGCCCACAGACCACACTTTGAGTAGTAAGAGTTTAGACATCCAGTTTTTTTTTCTCTGCATTATCTAATCCTCTGTCTAAGTGTCTAGAAACCAAACGTGGAACAAAATACCCACTATCCATTTAATACTGTCAATAAATGTTACTTTGAGGCTTTTGAAAGGTGGCAGCCTGGGGCAGTTTTCCATCGTCCCAGTTTAAATATCTATTGTGCTCCCAGTGTCGTAGGGATTTACAGCCGAGGACAAAATACAGAACCGAATCTCTACCCTCAATAACCTTACTGTTTACAAAGGAGATGAGTCAGATTCAACAGCAAAAGAACAAGTCAGCTCCAGTCCGCACATCCATACAGTATCCGTCCATAGTCACAAAGGGACACAGAAAAGCCTGAATGGGCCTCAGGCCGTGCTCATCAGCAGGCGTCAATACCCTCCCAACGGGTCTTCCTGTGTCCACTTGGGAGCCTCTCCAATCCATGCTCTCTGCATGGACCAGAACAGGTGGTTCAGAATTGCAACTCTGGTCATGTTACAGCCCGCCATGCTACCACTCCCATTTAAAACCCTTCCCCCCCCCCCCACTGCTCTTGGCAGGGTCTACCAGGCCCTGCAGGGCTGGCCTCTGCTTCGCCCCCACACTTTGTGCCCCAGCCCCACTGGCCATGCTGTGCTCCTTGTCCCACAGTCTTTGCACATGCTGTTGGCTGGAACACGTGATTTAACCCCATCTCCACCTTCATAGCAAAGATGAAGAGGATGTGAACTGCAAGGGAATTAGCATTACCTTCTGCCACCGGGGAAGGCTTCCTAGGGGAGGGGAGGTTGCTGCTTTATAGGTGGAAAAAGACAAGGTCAGCTGGGGTGAAACAGAGGCAATGTGCTTGGGAAGGAGAGAAGGTCTCACCAGGAATGTTACGGCCAAGGGACCTTGAAAACAAAAGTACATTCACGATCCCATGACCAATTTGAAAGATGTTTCCAAAGGTTACAGGAACTTGAAATACTATACGGAATGAGAAGGCCTTCTTAGCAGTCTCCTCTAGACTACCAAATCTCTAATTTTGGCCCTGAGTTTAGTCTCACCAAGTGCCTATCTGGTTATCTCCCTCCCCTGAGTACCCCACTGGCCCTCTCGATACAATTAATCTGAAACTGAACTCACATCTTCTCTTTCTTAAATCCCCTCTTCTCTTGTTTCTGTTTGTCAGTTACTACCATGACTTAGGACCATCTGTGACCCTTTCCCCTTGCCCTCTTCACTTTATCAGTTACCAATTTTAAAGTCTCTCCCTTGCCCACCCTTCTCTCCATCACCATCACTATCAACATTGTCTTTTGGGTTTTTCCTCTTGGACTTATGCAAAGACCTTATACTGGTCTCTCAATTCGAAGCACTCCCTACCTTACCTGCCTCTGCCCTGCACGGCTCTGAGCATCACGTCCCCAGTCAGCTTCCGTGGATTTTCACCAGCCATCAAATAAAATTCAAAGCTCCCCTCCATCTTCCTTCTGCCTGTCTTTGGTGGTCTATTTTCCACCTCTGCTGCCCCTTTGCTCCAGCCTAAGGGAAGTAGTGCCCTGTTCTTGAAAACCTGACAGACCTTCCCAACTGTGATGCCTATGCTGACTCCCCCTCCCACTCCCCCACCCGTTCTTCAAGGCTCATCTCAGATGTACTGGGCATCTTCTATGAAGCCTTCTCTAATTCCCTGGTGGCAAGAGATGGTTCCTCAGAACACACAGTGCTGTGAAACTCATAATGACACTACATTGTACCATGATGATAATAATGTCGATATCTTTGTATGACGGTGTCAATACTATCTGTGAGTTATTAAGCATTTGTTAGCTGGGTATTTCGAACACCTTATGTGACTTCTCCATGCCTGCATTTTTCATCTGTAAAATGCTGGTAATGACACCTAGCTCAAAGGGTTGTTGTGAGGATTCACAAGAATCATCCCTGACACAAAGTACCCGATTAGTAAATGTTAGCTATTATTACTGTGAGTACAATGGAATGCTTTTTATTGCTCAACCAACCCTCAGATCCCATGAACTAGATTATTATTATGCTTTAAAAAAAAACTGTGGTACAATATACATAAAATTTACGATCTTAACCATTTTGAGGGTACATACAGTTCAGTTGTGTTAAGTGCATTCACACTGTTGTCCAGCCAACCGCCAGAACTTTTTTCATCTTGCAAAACCAAACCTCTATACCTATACAATTCCCCTCCCCCAGCCCCTGGCAAGCACTGTTCTACTTTCTGTCTCTATGAATTATACTATATTCTTTTTACAGACTGAGAAAACCAAGGTTTACAGGGTAATTTGCTTCCAGGAGATTGAATCTGGACTTGAACCCAGGCCCCTGTTCATGCTCGGAGCCACTTTGAATATAGCTTCACCTCACAGAGCATGATGTGTTTTACTTCTCCCATAACAGTGATGGTCACCCCTCCTCTGTGCCCATGCATTTGGAAGCCATTCTCACATTTAATCTTCACAGCATCCCTAGAGTCATTTGTGGTGGGCGGTGTCCTATCTCCCAGCATAGTGTCTGAGAGACATAGTAAAAATGTTTGGTGAATATGGGCCTATTTGATGCCTTTAAGTAAGCTAAACAAACTAAACACGTTTGTTGTACATTTTAATGCAATGGTTTACATTTTTTAAAAAATGTTGCTTCTCTCAGGAGAAAACCAGCTAAAACTCATGAGGTCAAAAAGAGCTGCCCAATCCCCTCCACTCCCCCCTCCTCCTGCAGAGTCAATCTGCTCCTCTCACTCCCAGGGCCAGCCCCCAGGCTGCCCTCCATCTGCACCTCATCATCAGCTTTGCTGATCCACAGTCAAAGGCAGGCAAAACAGGCAGGCAAGCAAGGGGACAGAAGAGACTGTCCCTGTCGGCTTCCTCCCCTGGGCTCCACTCCCACACTCTTCCCTCTAGCCATACCCAATCCTAACCCTTCTGCAACACGCTCTGTCCTCTCATGCCTCTATGACTTCGCACATGCTGTTCTCAGAGACTGGAATGTTGTCCCTCCTCTCGTCCTCCACCTCCAAGACTCCTACGCCTTTGCTAGCCAGCTCAGCTGTCACCTCCTCTGTGACACTTCCTCTCTTACCCTCCAGCTACTAGTCCGCCCCCCTCCTTGGTGCAGACGAGCTAGCTCATCCATACACTGTAGTAGTTGAACTGCAGTGACTGTTTGCAAATCAGCGAGTCCCCCATGTCCCCAGCTCCTTGTGCCAGGCTGAGGCTTCATCTCTGCTCCCAGCAAGGGTCAGGAGAAGCCCGGGTCACTTTGATTTTTTTGATATTAGTGGTATATTTGAAAATGAAGAGATGACTAAATAAGATCACAAATATTGAGGCATATTTTTCAGTGGTTAACAAATTAATGCTTCTAATACAAAAAATTACAACATAATTGTGCGGCTCATAAGATAATTATAGCATTTATTTAAAAACTTATAGTGCTCCATAGGCACAGTGATCTGTTGGTAAGAAACAAGCTTAAGGATATACAAGGAGGGTCTTTGATCAAATTGGTCAGTGGATCTGACATATCGTATAACCCTATTTAGAGATAATGTCAAAAATCTAAATTGGAGACCCTGGTCAAATGGTTCTCCTGGCCTCTTTTCCTAGTGATTGGCTGTGTTGCTGCCTCTGCACACAGCAGGTGCTCACTATTTGCTGAATATGGGACAAAAACAGCTTTCTGAGTTGGTTATTGAAAACCCACATACAATAAGTATTCCTGAGAAACAATGAAGTCCTGAACAATGGGGCAGGAAGCTACCTCCTCCTCCAGTGACCCCAATCCTCAGTCCAGCTGGAGGCTGCATCGGAAGCCCCTCACCCACTTTCTTTCCTCCCCCTCTTCCACTCCCTACCCCTATCCCCCCAGGGGCACCAAATGCAGTCAGGCTTCCTTCGCTCTCAGACTCTCTTCTCCACCCTCTGGAGGGTCCCAGGTGAAGAAAGAGAAAAGCACTTACTCACAGAAGGAGGCAAGCAGCCAAGCTGGGCTTAGAGTCGCCCTGCCCCCAGGCAGGCCTGAGGAATAAAAGAAACAGCAGAGGACAAAGAAGGACTTAAAGCACTGGAGCAATGGGGAGAAAAGGCCTAAGAAAGTTTACAAAGCAATCTGTCAGAGGAGGCATGAAAAGGGAGCCCTGCTGGGCTGAGCGGCTTTAGGCACTCAGTTCACCTCACCTTAGGCCCAATTAGAAACCTGCAATTACTCAGCCAAAGTCTGAACTGATCCCCTACCTCCTGTCCCAGAGGTTTCCCTGAGGGTGAGGCCTTATCTTGCTGGGTTCCTGGCAGCTCCCAATACCTCTGTTCTACTGGGATCAATGCACCAGTTCGCTTGAACCCATGCAACTGGTCATACTTCAGTCCCCTCGGGATTTCCAGCAGAAATATTATGTGAGGATAAGGTCACCAGCAGATCCTCTGACTTTCCAGATTTTCTGAGCCAGTGAAAATATCCACAGACCTTTCTGAAAGTCTCCCCTCCTCCCCAAGGCAGGATAAATAACAGATATCATGAGTGCTCACTCTGTGTGGAGTGCTTTAAGTCATCTCGCTTAGTGCTCACCGCTGCCTTAGGTGTGATTACCCCATTTTACAAAAAGGGAAATGGGCCTGCAGAGATTAAATGACTTTCCAAAGGATACACAGCTGTAGATTCCAACCCAGGTCTGTCTGACCCTCACACTTCCTACTAGGGACACTGCCACTTGGGGACCCTCTGTGATTCCATTTTGTTTGTTTGTTTTGGTACCATATCAATTTTAGATGGGGTAAGATGGTACAATTCTGTGGAACCTAAAGAATTCCTGGCCTCACAGTTTGGAGTGAGAAGAGGAATGCGAGTGGGAGAGTCAGCCTCATGGCTGGGTAGGGTCCTAGTCCTTTTTAGATACTTGAGTAATTTAACCATAAATAACTGGACACTGGGAACAGGACACTCACTAATAAAAGCATTGCCTGGAGTCATGTTCAGAAAAAAAAATAACTGAAGTCACTCAGTGGGTGGATATATCTGTAAAACAAAAGAAAAGCCCCTTTCCCAGCCCAGGCAGAGAAGTCTCCTGTACAGTTAGAGACAACAGGCTTCTGGGCACGTAGCCAAGGTTCTGGGGATATTTATAACTTGAAGAGGGTGGGAGTCCCTAATAAGCTGCTATATTCTTTTTCCATCACTTCCCTCTCCAAGGCTACAGCGAGCTCAGAGCTCTTCTCCATGCAGAATGCCTGCTTTCCCTAGTGCTCGGCTTCCATTGTCTAATTTTCTCATCCTGGCTGGGGAAAGGGAAGGCTGCAAGTCCTTCCGTTCGGGAGAATTCCAGTCGAATGCAGCTTAGCTGCTAGTGGTGATTCTTGGCTAGCTGTTGTGGTCTCAGAGGGATCTGCCTACGAGCCTGTGGTTTCTGAGCTGCCTGAGAGTTCGAGGTCTCGAGAATCTGAGTCTTTGGGATCCGCCTACGAGCTCTGTGCTTTGCCTGCAAGGATTCGAGATCTACCTGCGGGTCTGAGATATCTGGAAACTGCCAGCGATCTCTAGAATCTTTCCGAACGCTTAAAACTCAGAGAACTCTGCCTGCGGATTTGAAATCTGGCGATCTTGGAGCCGACGATCTAGTGGATCTTTTGCGGGCCAGGAGGTAAGTCTGTTCGTTCTCAGCTCGAGTTTTCGGCTTCCTATCTTCAGCCGGTCAGGGGTTGTTAACATCCTGAGGTGCCATCCGACTGAGGCCCTCAGAGGCTTATGATTCCATTGGAGCCGGAGGCCGTCGGGAACCCATTTAGCAGATAAGCCCTGGGCATGACAAGGATGGCCCTTTCCAGCGCTGGGGCCTGTCTCTCTCTTCCTTACGCGCCCTGTCCCCCCACCCTCTCTCAGGGTTTTCGCTTTCTGTCCGCTAGGTGCAACTCAGTCCGCCCCTCAGGGGGCGCCTTCTTTGGAAGAACGGGGTCCGACGTCCCTATAGGGTTAATAGCAAGCACGCCGCGGGGCCCAGCCGCTGAACGCACTCGCTAGCCCTCCGGGCGGCGCGGGGCCTCTTGGGAGTTGTAGTCTGTGTAGTAGGGTGCGAATGCCGCAGGAGCTGCTGGGAGATGTAGTGCGAGGGCGGAGCTCAAAGTTCCAGCGCGGCCGCGGAGTCTACCCTGGGGATTGGGCGGCTGCCGCTTTTCTCTCAGGCCAGGGCTGTCAAAAGAGGTATAATCCCAGCGGAACCCAAGACAGGCCAGCGCCTAAATTAGGGCCAACGTCGCAATTAAGGTCCGACTCAAGCTTCTAGGGACGTGAGGAGAAGCAGGGCTTCCTTCCTGGCTTAATCGAGCTGTGGTCGCCAGTAGAAGAAAGCGGAAGATACTCCACCCTAGCTAGGAGGACGCGCTTCTTTCTTCACCCTTTTGTTCTTTTCCCTCCTTGGCTTTTGGCCCCTGACTGGCCTTTGTACGCCGGAATGGAACTCCAACTCCCGGCAGGCCACAGGGGGCAGGCGCAGGCGTGATAGAGATGCCCAGCCATGCTACAGGAGGTGGGCCTAGTGTTTGGCTTCTAATTGGCAGAGCGTTTTGCGAGCTTCGTTCGTTGATTGGCTGAGGCAGCTGCCGGAAAGGGCCCAGCCTCGAGATAGAAGAGCAGAGGCGTTCTGTGGGCTGGGCTGAGAGTCGGCTCCCTGAGACCGCAGAGGCTTGACCCTCCCCCCAGCCCTGGAAGACCCGAGCCATGGAGCTGTCTTTATAAATTCTGGCATTGCCTTTACCCCATGGTGGCGGAGAAACAGAAGTCAGGTCGCGCTCAAGGGTCAGGGAGGAGAGTGACCCTGCCCAGGTCCAGGGCCCTTCCCACCAGCCTGGCGGCCAGAACTCCAGCCCTGGGGAGTGGGCAGGGCCTGTTTTCTGTGCCTCACGCCCTGCTTTTCGCCTCCTTTAGCGCTGTGTGCTAGCTGCTTTTCCTGCTCTCTCTCTCCTGGGAGGCGAATCCTTGAGCCAGAGATGGCAGCCACCCTGCTCATGGCTGGGTCCCAGGTAAGCTGGGGGTGGCTTCGCGGACCCTGCCTGTGCTTAACCATCTCGTCGCGGCGTTTCTTTGCTCTGCAAATCCCTGTGGGAAATTCCCTGGGATTAGTAATTAGCTCGGTTCGGTATTCTGCCTCCAGGGACCTAGTATCAGGCCAGTTTCGCCACCTACAAGCATTTATTGAACACCTGCTGTATGCCTTTAAATACCGGGGAGACAAAAGATGGATGAAACGGGGCCTCCCCGCCTGCTCACAATCTGTAGGGAGACAGACGCGTCCGGTTAACCGTGATACAATGTGATAAGAGCTGTATTTGCCTTAGGAACGAAGTGCTGTGGTGTGGGAACCAAGAAGTGGGAGTGATTAATTCTGTCTAAGGGATCCAAAGCAAGAGTGGAGCAGAGCAGAGGGATGGGGGCACTGAAGAATAGTTGGTACTGGAACTGGGCTTTAAAGAATAGTAGGATTTTTCTAGTCTGAGAAAGATAGTCAGGAAAAGAGGAACATTGTGAGTAAGGTATAGAAAGATGTAGGTGCTAGATGTGTTTTGAGAACAGTACAGCTAGAGGATAAGGCTCCGGAGTCGGATAGGGATATCTGGCCATAGGACCAGATCAGCTCATAAATTGCTCCCTTCTTTACGACATCTCTTTTTAGTTTCTTTCTTCTTTGGACTCTACAGATCAGATTTAATACCTTTTGTCTCCTCAACGATTCTAGCCATGTCTAATTTCAAGAAGAAAAACTGGTATTAATCTCAGATACCAAGTAATGAGGAAACATTGTGTGGTTTCAGGCACCTGTGACATTTGAAGATATGGCCATGTATCTCACGCGGGAGGAATGGAGACCTTTGGACCCTACACAAAGGGACCTTTACCGGGATGTTATGCAGGAGAATTATGGAAATGTTGTCTCCTTAGGTAAGTAAGGATTCTCTACTTTTCTTCATCCCGTGTTTTTGAGACTGTGTCAGCAATGGCTTAGCTCTTTCAACACAACCCAGTTGTTTGATTTTTAAAGCACTTAATTGGATGTTGGCTTGAGTTGAGTCCTCAGACATGTCTTTGAATGTGGGAACATCAAGGCAATATTGTCTAAAAAGAAAGAATGTTTCTGCACATTTTAGAAGCATTCAGATTTCTGGTGCCCTGAGTCATTTGCCATTCTCCAGCCTGTTTGTACAGATCACTGACCAAACAGGTCTGACATAATGGTGCTTGCCAGGATATAAATGCCCCCATAAATGGTGCTTTTACTAGAAGATGAGGGGTTCTGACCCAGGTTCATGGGGAAGACAGGAGCCACCTACCTTTCTGTGTTTGTTTTGGCTTCAGATCCCTAGCTTTGCCTCAGGTCCTTTATCTGGAATAGGTACTTTTCTAGAGATGTTTCAGGTTGATCATAGATTTCAAGTGTGTCAAATATTGTTCCAGGAGAACCCTGAACTAAATCAGATTACAAATTCTACTAGTGAGGGAAGCTAATTTTTTTGATGGTCTGCAAACCTGTTTTTTCTCTTAGGTCTGAGTGTAACTAAAATAAACAGTATATTCTTTAGCTGAACAGTCTTTGGACTCACTCTGTCCCTGTTTAGGCTTGACAAAAGTTAGCAACCATGTATGGTTCACTAGGTTATCTGTCACTCATTAAGACTAATCCTTTTTTTGAAATCTGTATTCCTATAGCTGTTTTCAGAACAAAAGGTAACTATGAGAGGTTTTCTTTTTAACTTCAGCTCTCTCTGATGTCCCAAACTGCTTGGATCCTTCCTTTAGAAAAGCAACTAGAAGTGCGGTTATCTATCCAGCTATATTGCAGTCTGTAACCCAAATATTCCACTCAATCCAACAAAAATAAGAAATGAGAATCTTAAAGAAATGTGAATTTATATGTCTATGGTTCAATCCAAGGAGCACTTGTTAGAAAGATGGAAGCATGGAAGCACCAAAAAAGGAAAAAAGTTACTTGCCAAAATAAGTTTGGGAGTGTACTAAATAACGCTTACAAGTATTCTGTATCTCAAGACTCTTTAGAACCTTTAACATGTTATCAGGCGTTATGATTTTCTAAGATGATGTTATATGCATGATTTACCAAACTAATTTATCTATGGATCCTTTTCTCCCAGCATACCTAGTAACCTCTTTCTGAAGACTGTACTAAGAAACAACTTGTAAAACGCAGTGTCTGGTAGAAAGTTTCTTGTACACAGTGGTTGTATATACAGGGCGCCAAAAAAACGTATACAAGTAGACACTTTGGTCAACGTTGCTCAAGCAGTAGTTTGCCATAATCAGAAGTGTCTAGACGCTGATGGTAACCATTTTGAGCACCTCTTGTAATTGCAGAAGTCGAATGTGACGTGTATTCATCTTTTGTTATTGAGTATTATTGAGTGTTATTGGTATATATTTATTACAATTTTAATAGTTTATTCCTTTCTTAAAATGAGTATTACAGTTTAATAGCTTATTCCTTTCTTAAAATGCATATACATTTTTTTGGCACCCTCTGTATATTTTCATTTGAAGACTGTACTTAGTGCCAAAAATGTTCTGAGCAATGTACCTTTTTTGCCTTCTCCAACCTTCCCACCCCTATTTTCATTAAAAAGGCCACTGGAAAGTAGCAAGTAGCATTTGGCAGTCACTTGTCCTGTGAACTAAGACTTGATATAAATAAATAAAAATTTATTTTTCTTCATGCTATCCCAGTAGGTTCTTAGTAAATATTGTATAGTGGTAATGATAAAGGCTTGACCAGTTAAGAACAAACACATATACACACATGCATTCACTCGTAAAATTTCTAGGCTTTTGGCTCTTAGAGATTCTAATTTAGAGTCTCTTATAGTCTGTGTTTCTGGTTTTCTTCTTTTGAAACACCAGGAATAGGAAAAAAACCCCACAAAACATATATATATATATATTTTTTTATTTTTTTTTCCATAAAGAACCTTTAACTGTATTGATACAGAGTATGAACTTTTATCAGGTAGATCTGAATTTGAACCCTGGCTCCACCATTTACTACTGTTATCACCTTTGGCAAGTCACTTCTCTTGGTCATGGATTTCTTATTCATAAAGTGGAAATCATCATAATGCTTGACTCGCAGGCCGGTTGAGGTAATTCATGTAAAGAACTTAGAACAGTGCCTGGCACACAGTAGATAATTTTTTGTGCATTTACTACTACTACTACTACTACTACTACTACTACTACTACTACTATTATTATATTATTATTATTATTATTTACCCTTTATTGCAGATTTTGAGATCAGAAGTGAGAATGAGGTGAATCCAAAGCAAGAGATTAGTGAAGATGTAGAATTTGGGACTGCATCTGAAAGACCTGTTGGGAATACTGAGGAAAATCCTGAAAGTGAAGAGGCCTTTGAAAGCAGGGATAGATCTGAAAGACAGTGGGGAGATTTAACAGCAGAAGAGTGGGTAAGCTATCCTCTCCAACAAGTCACAGATCTGCTTGTCCACAAAGAAGTTCACGCAGGCATTCGATATCATATATGTTCTCATTGTGGGAAGGCCTTCAGTCAGATCTCAGACCTTAATCGACATCAGAAAACCCACACTGGAGACAGACCCTATAAGTGTTATGAATGTGGAAAGGGCTTCAGTCGTAGCTCACATCTTATTCAGCATCAAAGAACACACACGGGGGAGAGGCCCTATGACTGTAATGAGTGTGGGAAAAGTTTTGGAAGAAGCTCTCACCTCATCCAGCATCAGACAATCCACACTGGAGAAAAACCCCACAAATGTAATGAGTGTGGGAAAAGTTTCTGCCGGCTTTCTCACCTAATCCAGCACCAAAGGACCCACAGTGGGGAGAAACCCTATGAGTGTGAGGAGTGTGGGAAAAGCTTCAGCCGGAGTTCTCACCTAGCTCAGCACCAGAGGACCCACACAGGCGAGAAACCTTACGAGTGTAATGAATGCGGGCGAGGCTTCAGTGAGAGATCTGATCTCATCAAACACTATCGAGTCCACACTGGAGAGAGGCCCTACAAGTGTGATGAGTGTGGGAAGAATTTCAGTCAAAACTCCGACCTTGTGCGCCATCGCAGAGCCCACACGGGAGAAAAGCCCTACCACTGTAATGAATGTGGGGAGAATTTCAGCCGCATCTCACACTTGGTTCAGCACCAGAGAACCCACACTGGGGAAAAGCCATATGAATGTAATGCTTGTGGGAAAAGCTTCAGCAGGAGCTCTCATCTCATCACACACCAGAAAATTCACACTGGAGAGAAGCCCTACGAGTGCAATGAATGTTGGCGAAGTTTCGGTGAAAGGTCAGATCTAATTAAACACCAGAGAACCCACACAGGAGAGAAGCCTTATGAGTGTGTGCAGTGTGGAAAAGGTTTCACCCAGAGCTCCAACCTCATCACACATCAAAGAGTTCATACGGGAGAGAAGCCTTATGAATGTACCGAATGTGAGAAGAGTTTCAGCCGGAGCTCAGCTCTTATTAAACATAAGCGAGTTCACACCGACTAAGTCCTGTAATTATGACTGAGAAATGGTTTATTTGAAGGTACAGTTTTATTTGATATCAAAGAGCTCTCTCAAGACTGAGCTTATACAGTACCGAATTTCCTTGCTGTGGGCCACAGTTTAAAACATCAAAGAAGACAAGCCATTTGAAATTCTGACCCACAGCTTTGGGAATGTTATCCCCTTCCCAAAATAGTGATTTTTATTCATGCCATATTAAGGAGTTACTTCATCAAAATCAGCCCCAAAAGTAACCGGAAATCTGAAGACTAGGGGATAAATGCTGGTAAATGCTCAGGCCTGGAAATGGAGTAAATCTTTAAAAGTTATTTCTCCCATCCTTGGCCCAAAAAACTACTAGGGGAAATGTTGGACTGTAAAAGGGTGGTCACAACTGCTTTGGAAAAATACAACCAGAGACTTTGCCTGAATTTCCACACTTACTCATTCACCATAGTAGTTGGGCACACAGATCTTCTCCTTCAAAGGGCTTTTTCCTTGAGTTGTTCATGCATTTGTTATCCTTCTGCCTTCCTGAGAGCTGGATCCTGCACAATGAAGGCAATGATCATAATTTTTCTCCTCATTGTTCCTAATTAACTTTTTTTAAAGCTTGCATCTTTCTGAAAGCTAAACGAAGATACAGATTGAAAGAAAAAATGAAACACAGGTTTGGGGACCAAGGACTCATTAGTAGTGGTGACTTTAGCAAGTGATGCCCACTGTTGTTATTGTCATTAATCGGAATTTATCAATTTTCTTTGGGGACTCACTGTAGGGAACATTGTAGGGAAAATATCTTCAAGGAAAGGTAGGACCATAAGTGATGGTGAAGCGTAAGGAGCAAGTGGAATTAATGACTTCAGGGAAGGAAGCACAGAGTCCCTTCCCAAGGAACACAGGTCATTTTTGTGTTCTTTCATGGGTCATTTCTGTATTCTTTCTCCTCTACCCTTTAAGATCGATTCTCCCTGTACTGCTTAACTCTAGGATTTGATAAGGGCCACATCCCATTGTTTCTCATAGCTTGCATAAGGGCATGTGTATGTACAGTAAAATGTATTCCTGTGGTTTTTCCAATAGCAGAAACTGAATTCACACAGAATTAGCATGTTTTTGGGTGATGTTGATCGTGTGACAGAACTACAGACATAGCTCCAGTGTGAGAAATGTCCTTTTTTTTTTTTTTTTAAAATTGGGGAACAGCGTTGGGGAATTGGGGAAGGGAAACAGACAAGTTGCTGTCCTTTTGTTCTCCAGTCTAGTTGTGGAGGACATCGCTTGACTGGCCCATGTTAGTATGGTGATCATTGCGCTCTTCCTGGGTGAGGCAGTTGCTTGCCGGCCATTGGACGGCCACTCACGGCAGTTCATGAAAGTCACGCCAGCTGCCGGCCAGCCTCACTACAGCCTACGCTGTCGCCGGCGACTCACGGCAGTCCCACTCCAGGTCGAGCTGTTGTTCACCATCTCAGCTGTAGAGGGCGCAGCGTCACTGGCCCTCATGTGGGATCCGAACCGGGGTCCTGCTGCTCAGAGCCGGCGTCCCAAGCCAACTCCTAACCAACGCACCATTTGGCCGGCCAGAGGAAGGTCCTTTTCATTCTTTATGAAAAAAAATTGAAACACTAGTGTCCTAGCGTGCACTCGCCTGTAAGAGCTGTCTTTGTGCAGAACTAAGCACTTGTTTATATGTGTCAGTCAATTGTGGGAGGTAATGACTGGACAAATAGGCTAGTTGTCCTGTTCTCAGACTGAATATCTTCTCTTTGCGCTGATCACAAGGAATTAATAAACGTAGATAGGAATGTATTTTCACCCTCTCAGCCTACAGATATGAGTGGTTAAAATAAGAGTTGACCCAGTGTAAGCCCAGTAGTGTCAGTTCTCCTTATCTCAGCCTGAATAGGAATTAAGAAATATCCCAAATGTTGGTGCTTATTTAAGCATTTGGGCTTGGGGATGGGAGGGACTTGATGCCCAGGAGATGGGACTGAAGTAAGGGACATTTTTTTTTTTTTGAGCGTGCCCCAAATTATTTCTACTGTGCTTTATTGTGAGTGTTGTAACATTTGAAAAATACTTTTGCCATAGCTCTTTGGGACTTGGTATAAAAGGAGCCAGTGGTCTCTCTTGGGCAATGTACTGTAGTGAGTTTTGACCCACAGCTGTGTGAGACTGCATCCCTTGCAAATGACAGAACCTTGAAAGTCACAAAATGAAAAACCACTTCACCAAGGAGCTTTTTCTTTCTGTTGCCACTCCTATTTAAATACAAACGGGCAGGGAGCATGTTTTTTGTTTGATACGAAATCTAGCAGGCTGTGGGTATTCCTATTTTAATTGTTGAATGACTTACATGTTCTTGATGACTAAACTCAAATATGTCTTCCCGTATCAATGTTACCGATGGTTTTAATAAATATGAAAGTTCTCCTTTTGTTTCTGTGAGCCACTACGGGCATCAGCTTTGGAGTGGCCATAGAAGACAGCATCTCCATGACCTAACTGTATTTCACCCCCTTTTCCTTCCCTACTCCCCTGCCCCACCCCAACCTGTTCCTGGTGCTGCTTTTGGCTTCTGAGCACCCCAGCCATCTCTGCATATGTACACTCCAGCTGGGAAGTGAAAAGGGCAAAGGCCAGACCAGCCCTGTCTCATCTGTTTCTGCCAGTTGCGGCCCATTTGCTGTGTTGAACTTTGCATAGAAGTTATGCATTGGACTCTCTTTGCTAATGCTTTTTGCATGCCTTCTGCTCCCAAGATTCTGGCTGCTTCTGCACATACCCTGAACACTTTGTGCCTGTTTTCTATGGTTGTGGAGAGTGAATGAACAAGTAAGTATGTAGAGCAGTTTTCCTTATGGTATTGGTCACAGTTATCCTAGCGTCTATCTACATCTGTATTATTCTAACAATATTCTATAATTAAAAGTATACTTTTTAAAAATCAAAAAAACTGAGAATTATTTTAGTAATCCAGCACCAGTTCATAAAAATGGTTTTTCATCAGATTCATTAAAATTGGGTTCAGTTGTCTTTACATTCATGCGTTTGTACAGATGTTCTTGTGGAAATTTGAGAGTACGTTGTCTTCACACATTGGGGAGCCCTCTGGATATTGCCATATTTTGGGAGGATGCAAAAACCTGGACAGTTTTCTTTGAAGATTAGGCCGGTGGCAAAGCAACATGGAAATATTTGGTACGAGTGACTCATTAGCTTTGGAGAAGGGAAAAAAATAACACCCACATCCAAAAGGAAAAAATCAAAGGAGGCTTTGTTGATTTAAGGAGATATGTTTTGGGTATCTATTAAAAATGCTAAAACAATTTCTACGGAACCAGTTTTGGGATTTCAGAAGAGAGATACCTCTTAGAAACAGTCAAAGGTTCCTTATTCATGTCATAGTTGCACAGTCTGCCTGAGGCAGTGATTATGTGTTCCCAGGGTGTGGCCACAATTTTCAGATTACTTACAAGTAATTTTCTCTTATGAAAACTTTTTTTAAGTGGAGAGCCAGGCTAGGCAGAAGTAGGGAGCGGAGGTGCTTTCAATTGGGCAAAAATACAAATATGGAAGAAAAAAAAACTTGAATTAACCCTATAGTCCAGACTTGGAAAAGAAATTTTATGAAAAAAAATTTTTTTTAACTACTTCATTCTACACGTTCAGCATTGTTTATTTCTGGGAAGGAGGATTAAAGGAAAAATGCCGGTCCACATGGTGAAATTCACCTGGAGCTCCCCCTTTAAAAGTATTTGATATGTTAATATTTTGCCATTATAATGAAGCAGATTTCCTTCTGTGTGAGCTGTTCTCTAGGAGAGGCTAGCGGTTGGTTAGGGCTCTGCTTCCAGGACATTAGGACGCTACTGAGTGCACTGAAATGATAATTTGTTAAATGGTTCCCTAGTGTTTCAAAAGTTAGTGTTATTCAATAAGGAGTTTCTATGCCCTGGGAGAAAAGGACTTCCCTATTGGTTAGATACCCAGCTCCACAGCACAGTAGCTAGCTTGAGCCCTGCTTTTCTGTAGGGGACCTCAAGATAAAAGGCCATTAGTGAAAAACAATTGAGTAAAATTAATAGAAGAAAATTACCCTATAGTGACCTAAGATTGTCTAGTAGTTAACTCTATTGTATTACCTGTTTTCCTAAATGCTTCATGTTCAAAATTTGTATCATTTTCAGCTTCTCCAAAGGTGGTTTTGTTTTTACTTCTGGGAGAGAATGAGGCTGATGACATCAAATTCTCACTTTGAGTTTCAAATCAGCCCCTGCAAGCTAGCCCGCCTTGTAGACATCGCCACTTGAAAATTACCCAGGCACCTTAAAATCAAACCCCAAACTGAATTTATCACTTTCTTCTACCCCACCCCCACCCTCACCTGCTTCCCTGTATTTCCTATTAGTCATTGTTTAGTTATCCAAGCTAGAAACTTGCATATCATACTTGACAATTCCTGCTCCTTTAGCCACCCTTCCAAAATCAATAATGAATATTAGTTGAATAATTAGTCACCCAGCCATGACCATACCATCTCTTAAATAATTCTCAAATGCGCCTCCCTAGCTACTGCCACCACTTCCAACGTGATCTTGGGCAAATTACTTAGCTTTTCTGTTCCTTGGGTCCCATCACCTTACAGCGTTGCAAAGATTAAATGAGATAATGGGGCTCAAAATATTAGCTGCCATTATTCAGACCATTACCAGACCACATCTTCCTTAAGGAAAAAACGTAATGAATCTCCTCTTTTCTATTTTCAACCCCCTTCAGTCTATTCTCCCTTTGCTGCAACTAGAGTGATATTTCTTTTCCTTTTTCTTTTTTTTTTAAGATTTTTATTGGGGAATTGGGGGAAGGGGAACAGACAAGTTGCTGTCCTTTTGTTCTTCAGTCTAGTTGTGGAGGACGTTGCT
>NW_017732349.1:53343-58572 GCF_001890085.2 Hipposideros armiger
CCAATTCCCCAGCTCTGTTCCCATCCTCCCAATTCCCCAATAAAAATCTTTAAAAAAAAAAAAGAACCCAGAGAAGAATCAGGAGAGGAGATTCACAGGGCCAAGGATGTGGCATATTTCAAGATGTCCAAACGTAGCAAAGATGTCTAGTGAGATGCTCTATTTGAAACTCTTTGCAAATAGAAAAACTACATAAGTATAAGGTATTATATTATTGCTATTAATTATAATTAGCACTTGCCCCCTTCTAATGGATATTTTCACTTAAGGATAATTAAAATTTAGTTATATACACATAGTCTATAAGCAATTCTTATTGTTTTATTGCATTTTAAAAACAAATATACTGAAGGAACAGGACTCACAATCCTTGTTGAACCTTATTTGTGTAACAGTATATTTAACTTGTATATTTGAATATGGGTAATAATACTTACCTTAGGATTCTACTGGATTTTTATTAAAGTTTACAGCAGGGGCTGGCTGAGTGGCTCGTTGGTTAAGAGTTGGCTTCGGAGCAGCAGGGCCGCCAGTTTGGATCCCATATGGGCCAGTGACACTGCACCATCTACAGCTAAGATGGTGAACAATAGCTCGACCTGGAGCTGGGCTGCCGTGAGTCGTCGGCAAAGGTGTAGGCTGCAGTGGGGCTGCAGTGGGCTGCCGTAAGCTACCGTGAGTGGCCAGCTGCCAGCATGAGGGGCCCGCAGCTGGCGTGAGCTGCCGTTAGCCACCATGAGCCGCCTTGAGCGGCTGTCCAATGGCTGGCGACCTGTCTACCTCAGCCGGGAAGAGCGCGATGATCACAATACCAACATGGGCCAGTGAGGCGACATCCTCCACAACTAGACTGAAGAACAAAAGGACAGCAAGTTGTCTGTTCCCCTTCCCCGATTCCCCAACAGTTCCCTCCCCCAATACCCCAATAAAAAATCTAAAAGAAAAAAAAAAAGAAAAAGAAAAGCTTACAGTAACACTTCCATAAATGATTTGCCACATATAGTTCTTTCGCCTGCCTAGAGGGAAGCCTTAAAACAACTAGAACTCAGTGACCAAATGTTATGTTCTATAGTGTCCTAGAATTTGATGTTTTGGAATATTTGCTGTTGCTTGTGCCCATCTCTTTAAATGGCTGCAGAGTTCAGTGTTAATGGGTAGATGCACCAAGGTCCTGGTGGTGAGTTGCCAGGGAACCCGCTATTGCCAAGTGAAGAATGTTTTGTTAAATTCTTCCAAGAGACCAAGTGTTCATCACTCTTAAATTGGATTTAACAGCCCTAATTGGACTTGAAAGTTGACTCTTGCTTTCTTGAGTCTAACTAGGGGAGTGGGAAGTTGTAAAGGAGAGCTCACTTTGCTATCTTTTTTTTTTTTAACTTTTTCCATATTCCCTTAACAGAACCCAAGGACAAAGAGAACTCATGAAAAAAAATTAAGAACAAAAATAATTTCAAAACCAGAGACTACCAACATCAGGTTTGGAAATATAAAGGCTGAAAAACAGGGAGGTTTAAAAGTTATTGGTTTTGACTCATCTCTTCTGGTTGTATAACATAAAGAGACTATGAAGTCATTATAGGTAAATCTTTACAAGACATTTTCCTTTCTATGAGGCCTATCCAAAGGACTGTTGCTCCCCAGTGCTGAGCTCTTGTAAGGCCACAATTTTGTTCTTAGACACTGTCGCTTCTAAGAACAAGTTTAGATTGAATTGAGAAGCCAATTTGCAAACCACATGAGGAAATACTCTCATCTTATATTACAGTTTGCTTTGGACCCTAAGTAGTATTTTTTAATTTATTCATCAGATTGACTATGATTTTTGACTAGTAAAAATATGTACCTCTACAAGTGAAGAATCTGCCAATGCTGAGACTTTAATTGAAAAGTAGCTTGGTGAAGTATGTTTGGAGTCATATAGAACTATATTTGAGTCTTAGTTCAGCTATGTGGCCTTGAGCAAATGTTTTAACCTCTCTGAGTCTTGTTTCCTCAGTAAAATGGGTAATATTACTAACCTTTAAGGTTTCATGTAAGGATCAGAAATAGCATATGTAAAACACTTGACACACAGTAAGCGCTCAATAAATGGTAGTAATTATTGTTTAAAATGTTGTGCTACTAAGATGAAATTATACTTTCTTTCCATTTTAAAATAGCTTTGATGGATTTGAGAATTAGAAGGGAATTCAATAGGCCAACCCAAGGATATCGTCTTTAAAAGAAAAGATACTACAAAAATTATAATAAAGCAGGAGTGCAATAAGGTCGTAAGGTGACTACAAGCTATTACAAGTTAGCCATATGGCACCTTATTTTTTAAATGAAAGACAAACAACCTTCAGTTATGGTTAACCTTGATTGGAACAGCCTGATTTTGGGAAAATGCCTTAAAATAATAAAAATTATTAAAGTTTGATGAAGAAAATACATAGTTTTCTATTTGACAATGGAATAAATTCAAGGTAGAGCTGAAGTTTTTGTTTGTTTGTTTGTTTTTAAGGAGGGCATAGCTCACCTTAAATTGAACCAGCAATCTTGGTGTTATCAACACCATGCTCTAACCAACTGAGCTAACCCACCGCCTCCAGAACTGAAGTTTTGAAATAAAGCTGAATAGAGGACTCTGGGCACCTAAATGTTAGCAGAGGTTGGTTGGTGATGCTCTTTTTTCCACTAACAGTCTCTATGTGGTATTTGTCATTTTCCATTTCTCTCTCCTCTTTCTTCCTTTCTACATTGTTTCCTTTTTTCTTTTCTCCTATCTCTGCCTTTGAACTGTGGCTAAGGTGGCTTATCCTTGTTAGTGGCAAGTGAAGGCATTTTGAAGAGGCTGAATCGATGTAATCTTGTTTGTTGTCTGAGGAATAGACTAAATATTATGAAAGGGACAAGCATGATAAAAGTGAATCTAAGGATGCAGTAAGAAGGTTTGATGATTTAAAACATTCTCTTTTGAGGCTGGCTGAGTGGCACGTTGGTTAAGAGTTGGCTTGGGACGCCAGCTCTGAGCAGCATGGGCCCGGGTTCGGATCCCACATTAGGGCCAGTGACGCTGCACCCGCTACAGCTAAGATGGTGAACAACAGCTCGACCTGGAGCTGGGCTGCTGTGAGTTGCCGGCGACGGCATAGGCTGCAGTGGGACTGGCCGGCAGCGGGTATGAGCTTTTGTGAGCTTTTGTGAGTGGCCGTCCAATGGCCAGAGAGCAACTGCCTCACCTGGAAGAGCGCAATGATATTACCAACTTGGGCCAGTGAAGCAACGTCCTTCATAATTAGACTGAAGAACAAAAGGACAGCAACTTGTCTGTTCCCCTTCCCCGATTCCCCAACGCTGTTCCCTCCCCCAATCCCCCAATAAAATCTTGAAAATTTCCCCCCAAAACAAAAACAAGCAAAAAAAATTGAGAAGCAAATGTGTGTTCATTGGTTGACGTATTAGCTCAGACAGGGAAGGGTTGTGGAATGGCCTGGCTGCACTACATTATCTCAGAAGATTAGGGATATGGCTGGAGCTCTCCTTAACAACTCATTTTTATTATGTTTATGCTTATTTGACCTGCCTTGTCAGCTCAAATGTAAGCTATTTGAGGACAGAGATTGTATTTTATTCATTTTATATTTCCTACTTTATTTTTTTTAATTTTTTTTATTTATTTTTTTTATTGGGGAATTGGGGGATGGGAACAGTGCTGGGGAATTGGGGGAAGGGGAACAGACAAGTTGCTGTCCCTTTGTTCTTCAGTCTAGTTGTGGAGGACGTTGCTTCACTGGCCCAAGTTGGCACCATCATTGCGCTCTTCCCGGGCGAGGCANTTGTTCTTCAGTCTAGTTGTGGAGGACGTTGCTTCACTGGCCCAAGTTGGCACCATCATTGCGCTCTTCCTGGGTGAGGCAGATCAGTCGCTGGCTTGTGCACGGCCGCTCACAGCGGCTGCTTGGCTGCTCACGCTGGCTGCCAGCTACACACAGTAGCCCATGGCAACCCACTGCAGCAGGGGCTGCAGCCTACGCCGTCTCCAGCGACTCACGGCAACCCAGCTTCAGGTTGAGCTGTTGTTCAGCATCTTAGCTGTAGAGGGCAGTGTCACTGACCCTCATATATGGGATCCAAACCGGGGACCTCTGGCATCCCAGGCCAGCTCTTAACCAACGTGCCACTTGGCCGGCCCCTGGAGTGATATTTCTGAAGGGCACATCCCTTCTTGCCACTCCTCTGTATAAAACATTCTTATGCTTGCCATCACCAGCAGCACACAACGAAACTCGTTCAGTGTGATTCATGAGGAGGTCATCCGTGATCTGGCCTCTGCTGCTCTCCTCAGCTTCCGTTCTCTGCACTTGCAGCACTCTCCAAGCTGTGTCTCTTTCTACTCTTCTGACCAACTCATCCTTCAGTCTCATACATACCTGGTTCGAAGTAACCTTTCCTGACCCCACCAGACTGGATCAGGTGTTCCTTTGAGTGTTCCCTTTAGGTTTATCCCAATCGAAGCATTTTATCCCTGTTTTGTAGTTGCCTATTTACTTTTTCATCTCCTCTTTAGACTTTGACATCCTTGAAGAAGCCACTGTGCCTTGCTCACCATTGTATCTTTCACCCCTAGTGAATGTTTGACTTAGAGTAGGAAGGCAGCAAATATATCTTGAGTAAATAAGAGGAGAATTAACTTCATTCCCTTCAGCAGGTGATCTCATTTCTGACTAATATACTAATATACCCATATTAGCTACCCATATAAGAACTGTAGAAATTCCGTCATTGGGTATCTGGTGGGGCCTTATGCAAGAGGAAGAAGGCTCCTAGATGCAATGTGACCCATCCAAGAGACAACCCCCCAAAGGTTTAGCTGGGATAAAGACACCTGCCCCCTGAGGGGTCCTGTACTTGATGAGTCATTGTCATCTTTGGAGGGTTATCTAGGAATAGATTCTTCCTATGTAACTTGGGAGACGTGTTGCAAGGCAGACTTTCAGCATAAGGAGCTTGGGCAGGATTCTAAGCTCCCTGCTCTACGTTTGGCATCTGGTCAGTCTCTGAATCCTCCAAGCCAAGCACATAAACCAATGGGTTGTTAACATTTTGGAGAGGATGAAATTCCTTTGAGAAGCTAATGAAAAAAAAATTTTTTTTTTTTAGCTGAGCCATCCCGCCACCTGTTGGCAGCTCACGGCTGCTCAGCTCGGGCTGACTCGAACCGCTGTTGCTCAGAGCTCAAACTCTTGA
>NW_017732349.1:58617-60380 GCF_001890085.2 Hipposideros armiger
CTCGAACCGCTGTTGCTCAGAGCTCAAACTCTTGTTTGAGCGAGCTCTTAACCAACTGAGCCATTCGGCCGGCCCTTAATGAAAATTTTTGTACCTCTTGTTTTTATTGAGATTTGAAAGTCCTTTCCATATTTTGGATATAAGCCTTTTATCAGATTTATGATTTGCAAATATTTTCCCCAGCCTTTGGCTTATCTTTTCATTCTCTTAATAGTGTCTTTCAAAGAACCCAAGTTTTAAATTTTGATAAAGTCGACTTTTCTGATGGGATTTTTACCCAAGATTTCCTTTTCTAAATTTCTACATTGATAGCTCTTGACTCATAAAACTTAAATCTTTCATTTTTAGGCAAGGCAGGGAAGAAGGATGCTTTCTGAACTTCACTCCTGTTTAGTTACACTCTATCAGTGTTTGGGTTTTTGCCTAGGTAGTACCGCCGTTAGGTCAGAGGAACGGGGCTTCCTCCCTGAACCTGCCCTTTGTGGCTCTGATCTGGCTGTCCTCCAGTTGCACTTTTTCCCATGGGGCCAAGGGGCTGTGCTCATCCAAAGCTCACATCTCCGCCTTTCCTTCTAGGTCACAAACTCCCAGCATCCAAGACCTTAGAATTCTTTGCCCAAACAGTTCACTTACAAGCCTCTTCTCCAGGTTTGTTCTCTTGAGATAAAACCATGCTGCCTGTGTGTACCCCTATGCCTTAGGTTTGGGAGGATGGACAGAGCTTGGACTTGAAGGTTGGGTAGCCACACTCCAGACAAAATAGGAAAAGAAGGGAGCAGCCCTCCATTTGTACTCTTGCTGCAGTCCTGGCTCCAGGTATATTATGAAATATTTTCATGAGTGATTTGTGATAAGGAGTCAGAGCCTATGTAATCCAGATTTCTGAGGTGAGTGATTTGTTGGATGGATGAGTATGCTATGAATGGAACCAGAGCTCACAAAGAAGAGGAGCCTGGGGTTGGGTATAAAAATTAAAAGTTCATTTATTTAAAAAAAATTTTGTTGAGCAGCAGCTTATGTGCTCAGCATAAATATAAGACTGAATGAGATAAAGGTTCTACTCTTGTTGAACTTATATTTTGGTGGGGAAGATGGACCATAAACAAAAACACATTCCAATGTCAGGTGATAACAAGTGCAATGAAGAAAAACAGAATAAGGGAAGAGGAATGAAGGGGGCTGCTATTTTAGAGAGAGTGGTCAAGGAAAGCCTCTCTAAAGAGGTGACATTAGAGCAGAGGTCTGAAAGTCATCAGGATATGTGGGGGAAAGTGTTCTAAGTACTTAATTTACTGAAGAGCAAATGTAAGGGAGCTGAGGCAGTGGGTGGCATACTGGAGGAACAACCACCAGGCGATCAGTGTAGATGGAGCTCAGTGCGGAAGGGGGCAAATGGTGGGAGATAAAAACAATCTTCAGAGAATAGTTGTTGAATTTGAAGTATCCATTCCATCCAAGCATATATTCATACACCCAGCAAGCAGTCAGAAATATGAGTGCAGAGCTCAAGACCAAAAGTGGGGCTGCAGATAAATGGGAATAGCAAACCATGCAAATGAATGGGTGGCCCTGATAGACTGAGAACAATGTCAAGGATGGAATTCTGGGGCCACCAATAGGCAATGATGGGCAGAGGAGAGGACCTTAAAGGAAGTATTAAAGAACCCAGAGAAGGGCCGGCCGAGTGGCGCGATGGTTAAGAGCTGGCTTGGGACGCCAGAGGGCCCCGGTTCGGATCCCACATATGAGGGCCAGTGACACTG
>NW_017732349.1:65210-83010 GCF_001890085.2 Hipposideros armiger
GGCTACACACGGTAGCCCATGGCAACCCACTGCAGCAGGGGCTGCAGCCTAGCCGTCGCCGGCGACCCACAGCAGCCCAGCTCCAGGTTGAGCTGTTGTTCAGCATCTTAGCTGTAGAGGGCAGTGTCACTGGTCGTCATATGTGGGATCCGAACCGGGGCCCTCTGGCGTCCCAAGCCAGTTCTTAACCATTGCGCCACTCGGCTGGCCCTATATTTCCTACTTTAAAAAAAAGTGATTTGTATGTAGAGGGCATGCAATAAATATTTATGGAATATTGAATTCATGAATACACACACAATTTTGTGGAAATGCAATGCTCGGATGACCATATTTTCAAAATAAAAAAAATTAAGACATATGGTCTGAAATGGTGGAGTATACTTACGAGGATCATATGGCCAAATATTTTAAATATTATCCCAGAAAATATTAAGTGATAGAATCACTTTAATTGCAATATCCAGCCCAGGGTTTCTTATCCTGTGACTAATGGACTTAAAAGCGTCTCTGAATGGAATTTAACAGTCCTTCAACTGAGATGGAAAAAAATAGCATCTTTATTTTAACTAATGTCCAATTGAAATTAGGCATTTCCCCCCATCGTGAATGTAGGCAACAAACCACAGTCAAATTAGCAGTACCTTTCACTGAATAGAAATCACAGACCTTCTCGTATCATATTATAGTTACTATGGATTTCTTGAAATATCTTCTAACTGCTTTAATATTTCATTAGTTACTGGACCCGCTGCAAGATCTTGACATTTCATGTCTTAATAAAGAAAAACAGATTACTGTGCCACAAATACTAATTGTATTTCAATATAAACTTTCTTTTGTAATGCTATGTATTTTATTTTAAAACCTAGAAGGGATCCATAGCTTTTACCATACTGTAAAATGGCACAAAATAGGTTAAGAACATTTGAGCTAGAGACTAATAAATTTTAAGCTTCAAGGTTCCTCACTTTTTACCATACCTTTCCTAGACTCTGTTCCTACATTAGTAGTCATCATTCTCTCTCTCTCTCTCTCTCTCTCTCTCTCTCTCTCTCTATATATATATATATATATATATAATTATTATTATTATTTTTTAAGAACCCAGCATTTGTTTAAATTTCATACCCGATTGTACAAAACTTTGATCCACCAAGACGTTTAGCTCGGCACTGGGCACATAGTAAGTTTTCAATAATTAATTTTTGGTTGCTAGGGTCTGAGAAACTTAAATGATGTTTGAGCGCATCTGGAAACCCTGCAGACCACTGCTTGACTCGCCACTCCCTAACGGATGGGGCGTTGGAGGTTAGGGTAGAAGGAGGAAGGGAAGGGCTGGGTCTACAGAAGTGAGTTTAGAGGCCTGTGGGATAAAACATTTGGATTAATGCAAGGACAAGGAACAAAATTATTGCAGTAAGGGCAGAAGGTGAGAAACAGGTTTAGAGATAACGGGAATTAGGTTACTTTGGGGGTCAGTCCTTTTCCCTACACGGATTTTTGGTTTCTTCTGCCTATTTTATGAATATTAATGAGCTCCAAACCCTGTGGGGAAAAAAGCCCTGCTCTATCATTTGTGAGTAACATTGTTTTTCAGTCTTGCCCACTTTAGTGATTTCTCCATCATTTTGAGCTGTTCCCAACAATGTGTGGAAGGGAGCCAGGGAGACAGAGGGGCAATGTTCCGATCGTTCCAAGCGATGACTTTTCTACACGAAATTCCCCAAACGACCAGCCAAATCATCCTTCAATCGTGTTGTACAGGAGTCCAAAAGATGACCTAGAGGGAGGCCAGACCGCGTGGCGGTGGGCGTGTCTGGAGCAAACGCTGGCGGCGGCGGCGCCTCTAGAGGGGCGATTAGGGACGCTGCGGCACCGGCGAAGCGGGGGGTGGGCCGCGGCGTAGCGGGCTGGCGAGGACGGTAAGGGGCGGGGTTCCGGAGGCTGCCACGAGGTGCTAGGCCTAGGTTTTAGATCTTGTGTCGGCGGCAGGCAAGAAGGGAGGAGCCTCGACCCCCCAGGGCCTGGGCTCCACAGCCTCGCCTCTAACTGGGGCTTCACCACAGACCCCTTTGTGTTCCTGCCCCCGCCCCGGAGGCGCCCCAGCCAGTGGCGCTGAGTTCTCTCATTGGCTCAACCGACGGCTTCATCGATTGGCTCCCGAGTAGTCCGGCGTGGTACGCCTCTTCTTGCTTCCATTGGTTGCCTGAGCTGCCTCTCAGGTCGTCGCGCGAGGTGATTGCCCGGCCACTCGGAGTCCCTGGAAGCAGTTCCGGGAA
This sequence comes from Hipposideros armiger, assembly GCF_001890085.2. Classification (NCBI taxonomy): domain Eukaryota; kingdom Metazoa; phylum Chordata; class Mammalia; order Chiroptera; family Hipposideridae; genus Hipposideros; species Hipposideros armiger. Next base: position 67,493 of record NW_017732349.1, read on the forward strand.
ACCCCGCGTGCTGCCGGGATCGCGTCTCTGTCCATGAGGGGGGGCAGGGGGTGGCGCGCGCGCCATTTCTAGTCGTTTTCAAAGCGCCTCGCGCTGATTTTCACGGGCCCAGCCGTCGGCCCCTGCTCTGCCCTGGTGAGTCTAGCGCCGGCCCGTGGGGGGAGGGGCCGGGAGCCCCGACCGACCCTACTGGGCCCGGCCCGGGCTCGGCGCCTGGTCCCCAGTTTCGTTTTCCCTCCGAGGCCCCGGGTGGGGGTGGGGATGGGCTGGGGGCGGCTTCGGCCTCGTCTGGCCGCATAACTGAGGGCCTAGCCCCGCTGAAGTGCCTCCTCGCCCTCGTTCATCTCCCCCCCCTCCCCTACAATCCCCGGCCCGCGGGGCCCGGCCGCCAGACGCCCTTTGCGCGGCCTGCAGCGGTCGGCAGTGCTTTTCCCGCCTCCGCCAGCCGCTCCACGCGGCGTGGCCGGCGGCCTGAGGCCCCCGCTACCCTATCGCTTCTCCTTGCGGGAGCCACCTAGCTCCCATCTCAGCCGGCCTAGCCACGGGTGGGATGTGTTGATTGTCGGGATGGGCATGAGGGGGTGGGGTGGGCAGAGGGCGGGATGCAAACCACGGGTTACGTGAGCGGAGAAAACTTTTGTGGGAAACAGAAGCCGAAAGGCCGACGTGTGTAGGAAGCCCTCCCCTCCCCCATTCTGCATGCTGCGAGCTGAGATTTGAAGGAAAAAATGACTACTAGAGGCCGTGAAACTTAGGCTTCAAGCAGCGCCTGAGATACATAATTCTAAGAATGTCCTAGGCGCACTAAATTGGAAAGGCAGTTATTTTTCTTACACGGTAGTAACCGTATTGCCAATATTTAAAACTTAAAGCCACGGGGTTCTTGGAAGGTCCAGTCTTTTCACACTGCCTGTTTGAGATTTTTGCTGTCCTCAAAGGCTGGATTTATGTCTCATGAGTCAGTCGTAGGATAAGGGCTTGACACTCCTAAACCATGAGATAACCGTTAGTTTTCATTTCGTTGGTTCTTTAACAGCTCGTCTCTTAATTTGCACAGAGATGTTCAGCAAGTCAGGGAGGGGCGAGTGCTGACTTCCCTAATCTCCCAGCAGCCCTTTTAAATCTTAATGAAATTTCGACTTTTTGCAAAAGTGCTTAGATCAAATGACTCCAGTCACATTAGTATATTTGCTGCATCAGAAATATGGTTTGGCTGTGTGGCATTGTATTGAATTGAAACAAGAGTTTTAAATGGTCTCATTTGACCTAAAAGTCTTTTAAATGAGCACATTATATTTGACTTGAAGAGAGAAGTTTTTCCTTGATCTGAAAGGTTTTATCTTCTGGAATCTAATTATTTTACATTTTTTTTGGTTAAAAGTTTACAAGCCTTTTTTTTTTTAATTTCAACCAATTTGAGAATCAGCCAGCAAAGAGCCTTTGCAATGAAATAGTAGTCATAAATATTTCTATCTTGTGCTTAATATACAGCTTGTCTCTTTGCTTTACACATACTTTAAAAAGCACACCACTTTACCAGATGTTCATTCAACTTTTCTGTTAAAAAATTGCTTTCTTTCTGTGACTAATAGTATTTCCAGGTGCAATACAGTGAGGATCTTGTGATACTGAGAACTTTTGAGTTCTGATGATCTTATGGTCGTATTTGGGGATTGGGGAGCATGGGAAAACAGAACTATATGTTCACAAAGAGACTGGACTTTAGGATGCATCTTTATAGAAATAGGTTGTATTAATCAGTAAACATATTCATCTTTCACTATAAGTAGTTTCTTGATCAAAGTTTGCCAGTTTTGAATGTTTTTGTTTTGTCAGTTCATCAGAATTTGAGGCTTGCCTTGAGAAACATTTATCCACCCAGAGTTTAACCACAGAGTCTGCGTCTGTATAGACATTAGTGGGCTATCAAGTCTTAATGATTTGTAATCATAAGAACTCATGGTATTGTTTATCTCATTTTCAGAGTAACTGCATATTCCTCTCTTGCTATTCTCTATTACCTCCTTCCTCTCGGTCTTCCTTTTTCGTTAACTTCAACTAAATATTAGTGGACTTTGAAATGAAAAGAAATTGTTTTAAGCCAGAAAGCTGCACCTAGTACATTTGCACAGTGTTTGATAAGCAGCCTGGAAGTATGGTTATCTTACGAGTTTTAGTGTTTTTTAGGAAATTTGTATTTTCTCTGTAGGTGACTAATTACCTTGAGTTTCATCAAGAAAAATAGGCTTTTCCTTGAGATCCACCTTCATGTCCTTTATTTCAGTATTCGTTGCAATGTCTTTATTCTGCTGCTTATTATCTTCATCTCATAATTTCACCACAGATAAATGCACTTTAATTCTCTGTCTTTTGAGGCAGTATAGAGACTTGCCTTGTTTGTTTTTATTATTTAATCACTCTCTTCAGGGAGTTGGTTCATTTCAGCATTACAGACAGATTGAACATACAAAATGATGTGGGTAGGTTAATCTGAGACATCTGACCTAAGTTTATCCTAATTAAGTAGGGTTGGTTGAAACAATTTGGAAGAAGTTAGTCTGTCCATTCTTCATTATGTTTTTGCAGCTTTATTTTACTGATATGAAAAAATTCAGTATGTACTCATGATTTTTTTTTTAATGAAGCAACTTCAAATATAGCTCACTTTATTTTGTGTGGACTTACAACAATCGTTTAGCTTTTAAACTTGGTCATTTTTTCTTTTAAATCTGTGAATGGGAATAGCAAATTAATTTTAGAACAAAAAATAATGTCAAGTTGTGTTTTTGTTTTGTTTTAAGTGAGGCGGAGAAAACCCAAACCACCAGTGTGTTGAACTAGAGACAACAGGGCATTTATTTCATACCTATCTTGGATTTGAAGCAGAGCTAGGAAAATTTGAATATCCTTAAACCTTGACTAAGTGGTCTGTGGGTGTTCATTATGTTTTTAAACCAAATTTTTTAAAACTGTATAAGAATTGAGAGCTGAGGGGCTTTTTAGGATTTCGTGGTGATTTGTTGATATGCTTGTCAGGACACAACAGCTGCTTTTGTTAATCAGCGATTCTATCTTAAGTAAATTCAAGCCTTTATTTAACCTAGTGTACATGAAGTTCCTTAAAGATCTAATGCTTCCATGTACATTATTTCCTATGGTTTTACAGGATTGTTATTCCAAATTTAGGTCAGTTACATCACAAAAGGCATAAAATATTATTTTGATAGAGGTTATTAGCAGCATGTATACAAATTAGTTTAGATAAATCATGCATTGTCCTACAAACTAGTTATTTCTGGCTTAATGTAATATAGCTCCTGAATTTTTTCCAGCAGCATAATAAAATGGCTAATCAGGTGAATGGTAATGCGGTACAGTTAAAAGAAGAGGAAGAACCAATGGATACTTCCAGTGTAACTCACACAGAACACTACAAGACACTGATAGAGGCAGGCCTCCCACAGAAGGTGGCAGAAAGACTTGATGAAATATTTCAGACAGGTATAATATGCATTTCTTGTTTCTGACTGGTTATGAAAGTGAGGACAAACCACTTTGAATTTTATAGATTTTTTAAGGTTAATTAATACTTATTGTTTCTGATCTATGTAGAGCTGAATGTTTGTTACTTTCCCTTCATTGAGGGCATATTGGGTTTGACTTTGATATTCTTATCGCATTATTTTGAAGCCTTCTTAGTGTTGAATATGCAGTCTTAGTTGTTTCAGAACAGTACATCAATTTGTCTTAGATTTACCACCAATTAAAATGTATGTTTCAGCATACCAAATTTTACTTTTTTTTTCTTAATCTAAGTCAGTCATCATTTTGCTTTTACTTTTCTACTTTTAGCTTCTTAAAGGGATTGTTAAATCAGCTTAGTTCTGATTAGGTGGCATAATAAGAGGACTAGTTAGACTGTATTGTCGGAAATGACAATAAATGTCAGACTCCTTGAGAGTTTGTGGCCTATCTAGTTTGTAATAGACAGAAATCCACATCTCTCAGTAATTTGGAAGTGTTTGGTTTGTAACAGCTGCTTTTATTTTTTAATCTAGAAGTCCCATGGTTAAGTGCTTAAGCAAATTTGAACATCTTAACATGGTTGGTTGTAGGTGGTTTGAAGTTTTAAAGAGGGAGAGAAATATTTACCTTTAGGGAGTATTGTTCATCAATAAATGTGTCCTCCCGCTCTGGGGCCATGGATGGAAACTTTCTTCCTCAGTGTTTTGTGTGCCTATCCAGATTCTGGGAGAGAGAATTGAATTGTCTCACAAATGTGTATTAAGTACCATAGTTCCAAATATCTGGGGATTTTTTGTTTGGTTTTTTATTTTTTTGTTCTTTAAAAAATTTTTAAGTCAGAAAGGCTCAGGATAATTTCAGACATTAAAATGACTTCTAAAAATGATTCCTGAGTGATGGTCGCATTTGAAAATCAGTCCTCAGGAATTTTCTGTGACATTCTGCCATAGAGAATTGGCAGTGATCTGCTTAGAGATGCTCTCTTGTAGAGTGTTTGTTATTGATAAAATGCTGATGGCTTGAGTGTAGGGTTGGTTTAACAGAATGGATTGATGGGTGTCCTGAGTTGTGGCTTTGGGTGGTGGTATGGAATATGCAAGCAAGGAAACGCCAATTATTTAGACATGCTCATTTTGAGCTTTTAAACCAAATCATCGCAATGTTTTTTAAAAGTAACTGCAAATGGCATTACATTTATTTAAATACATTTATTGTATGGAATAAAGTTCTTTTTGGCTTTAACCAAAAGGGAGTCACTTCTGATGTTAGTTCATGTGGACTTGGGGGTTTTAATCTACCAAATATTTCCATTTTACATTGGATCAATTCTGAAATCTATTTCTTATACATATATATAGAGAAATATAACACTTAATAGATTTAAGAAATTATATTTTAAACTTAGTAGATGTTCTGTGTGCAGTTAAATATAATACATATATAGAATGCAGTGTATGTTTTCTGTATAGTTTACTTGTAAGTCCGTAGTAAAATCCTTAATGCCATTTTTAAAAAGTTGTTACTGTTGAGTGTTGTGAATGCCACGGCATCTTTTAAAATCTCAGCTTGACACTTCAGAAGAACAAAAAAAATGCATTAAAATACAACTTTCAGAATTGATTGATCAAGCTGCACTTGCATTTGTAGAAAAGTTTAAAATTATGCCTTTCCACATTCTGACTGCAGCAAAGTAGATGCTTGGATAAACAAATGTGTTTCATTTTATCTTTGGTGCTAAGGAGGGAAAGCCTTTGGCACTTTTTGGAGAGCAGAAAGAATTATTTAGTAGAAGTGGTTCTCATATTTTTCCCCACCTCTTGTGTGGTTAGCAACAACTACAACAGTGCATATAATTTGAAAGTTGATCCTTGGGATATACAGTGTGTTCTTAGCACTCTAACATAAACCAGAATTTGTTATATTAATGCTTAATCTGTAGTACATTGTATACATAAGATTTAACTTCTAAGATTTAAACCTGGGGAGTGGGCAGTGGGGTTAAGATTTTTGTGTTTTTTGTGGGGTATGGGGATTGAAATTCATGTTTATAGGTATTGACATTTAATTTTTTATTTTTATATTTGTACTCTTGGCCTTTCTATGTAGTATTTGTATAGCTGCATATATGCCTATAGTGAAATGAAAATATTTTGTTAGTGATAGTACTGAGTATGACTACTCTTGAATAAACACAGTTTAGATGATCTCTTTTGTTGTAATAATGTTACCTCTTTTCAATTTAATTTTTAGGATTGGTAGCTTATGTCGATCTTGATGAAAGAGCAATTGATGCTCTCAGGGAATTTAATGAAGAAGGAGCTCTCTCTGTACTACAACAGTTCAAGGAAAGTGACTTATCACATGTTCAGGTAAGGCCATTACTCAGAAATATCTTTGAGCAATTAATGACCTGAAGTTATTACTATTCCTTTTTTTCCTGTGGTGAAGTGGTATGTTTTGTTTGTGACTACCTCGGCTTCTTTGAAAAATTTAAAGAAAAAAACAAAAGATCTGCTTATGATAAAGAGTTTTCAGAAACACAAGTGTAAAGTGAAAGTCTTCCCCCCACTCCTTTGTTTGCAGTAAGTTACTTAAGAAACTTTAAATCAAAGCCAAGGTTTGCTAATTTTTACTAGTTTTTTTAACATGTTTAAATTACTAAGATTTGAAACATTTTTGGATTATCTGATCCTGTTTTATTATCTTGGGGGGAAATAATGTAGGTAGGAGAATAGTTTTGGAACCTGTGGCAAAGAATAGTCCAGGTGCATTTAAATATCAACAAATGGAAGCCTGTCTTGCCAGTGCAGAAGGTAAGCTCCCTGAAGCCTTGGCTGTCTTGCTGCTTTCTGCTCCAGTCTCTCTAGCACATAGTAACCACTCAGCAGATATTTGTTGAGTGAATAAATGAGTAAACATTTTGTTAAAATTCTGGTCTTCTGAAATTTAAATTTAATTATGTATTTGACCCTTCAGTGATTCCTGGTAATTCTTTTTCATTGAATTACTTGCTTATTCTAGAACAAAAGTGCATTTTTATGTGGAGTTATGAAGACCTACAGGCAAAGGGAGAAACAGGGGAGCAAGGTGCAAGAATCTACAAAGGGACCTGATGAAGCAAAGATCAAGGTAAAATTTGACTTGGTAATGAAATTAAATTTAATGATGAGATCGAGTGCTTGTTTCCTTGAAACAGTTTTTATAGTTCAAGTTTTTAATATTACTGTTTAGAAATGAAATAATTTAGGGAAAAGAACATGAATTTGGGGGGCAAACAGTTAATTGTATGTTTGGTAGAAAACTCTTAATTTAGAATCTCCCTTCTTGCTTGTTCTTTGGGCTATGAATGATATATATTTATTGATGCTTCCTATAATAGTTTTTTTGTATCGATCCAGTCATGCCTTGGTTCAGTTTCTTTCCAAGCACTTTGTTTCTTTTCTCTTGGTAAGGAGGCTTTATAACTGCTTTCCTCCTTTTCAGTTTTTATTACTTCAGTTTCTTTATTTGTAAACTGGGAATAGTAATAGTGCCTACTCATAGAGTGGTTGTGAGGATTAAAGGAAGTAAAGTATGTAAAGCACTTAGAATAATACCTGGAATGGAGCAAGAACTGTATAACTATGAGCCATTATTATTACTATTATTTAGGTAAACTGCTATGAAAGGTAAACGTAGGGCTTTTAGTGAAAGACCAGCGAACCCGATTCCTTAAATGGACATTGATGTTTTGCTGTAGTAATAGACTTTGCAATTTGAAATATTTAATGTTTGTACAGTTTTATGTAGATAGGAAATATAACTTGTAGTTTCGGTCATATAACTAGCCTATATAGAACTCCTTTGTACCTTTTCCCCCTCATTTGTAAAATGGCATAACTCCGTTATATTTTGAAATAATTAAGTATGTGAAAATTCTATTTGACGTAATGATTGTGTTTTTAAAAAAACGGATTACTATTCATTGAATAGGCCTATATTATTTCCCTGAGTCTATTTGCTCTTGGTAAGGAGTGTGTTACATGTGTAATATGTGTATATTACATGTTATACAAGTACCACCATGTGTAAATGTATAATATACGTGAGGTCTGAAAAGTAAGTTTGCGAACTCATCCTAGAAAAAATGCTACATACCTCATTGCTGAATATCACTATGGTTACCTTTGAAGTACTCCTCTTGGGAAGCTATGCACCGAGGCCAGTGCCTAGTCCACCCTTTAAAGCAATTTTGGATCTCTTGTTCTGCAGTGGCCATCAGAGCTGTTGTTGCATTACCCTTGATGTCCTGAATGTCATCAAAATGTCTTCCTTTAAATATTTCCTTTATCTTCGGGTAGAGACAGAAGTCATTGGGGGCTAGATCAGATGAGTAGGGAGGGTGTTCCAATACAGTTATATGTTGTTGACTGACTAAAAACTCCCTCACAGACAGTGCCGTGTGAACTGGTGTGTTGTCGTGATGCAAGAGCCATGAATTGTTGGTGAAAAGTTCAAGTCATCTAACTGGTTTTTTTTTTTAGATTTTATTGGGGAAGGGGAACAGACAAGTTGCTGTCCTTTTGTTTTTCAGTCTAGTTGTGGAAGACATTGCTTCACTGGCCCATGTTGGTATTATCATTGTGCTCTTCCCCGTGAGGCAGTTGCTCGCCGGCCATTGGACAGCTGCTCACGGCAGCTCACGCCGGCTGCCAGCGGCTCACGCCAGCTGCTGGTCGCTCACGCTGGCTGCCAGCCACTCACTGGTAGCTCACGGCAGCCCACTGCAACAGTAGCTGCAGCCTACGCTGTTGCTGGCGACTCACGGCAGCCCAGCTCCAGATCGAGCTGTTGTTCACCATCTTGGCTGTAGAGGGCACAGCGTCACTGGTCCTCATGTGGGAACCGAACCCAGGCCCTGCTGCTCAGAGCTGGTGTCCCAAGCCAACGCTTAACCAGCACGCCACTCGGCCAGCCCCATCTAACTTTTTCATGTAGCCTTGTCAGCACTTCCAAATAGTAAACTTGGTTAACTATTTGTCCAGTTGGTACAAACTCATAATGAATAATCCCTCTGATATCAAAAATGCTAACAACATCATTGCAACAAGTTCGTGAACTTAACTTCCTGACCTCATGTTATATATGTTTTATACATTACATTTATTTCTATGTTTAAAAGTAGAGCAGCACGGGCCGGCCGAGTAGCGCGATGGTTAAGAACTGGCTTGGGACGCCAGAGGGCCCCGGTTCGGATCCCACATATGAGGGCCAGTGACACTGCCCTCTACAGCTAAGATGCTGAACAACAGCTCAACCTGGAGCTGTGCTGCTGTGAGTCGCCGGCGAAGGCGTAGGCTGCAGCCCGTGGCAGTGGGTTGCCATGGGCTACCGTATGTAGCCAGCAGCCAGCATGAGCGGCCAGCAGCCGCAGTGAGCGGCCGTCCAGAAGCCGGCGACTGATCTGCCTCACCCGGGAAGAGCGCAATGATGGTGCCAGCTTGGGCCAGTGAAGCAACGTCCTCCACAACTAGACTGAAGAACAAAACAACAGCAACTTGTCTGTTCCCCTTCCCCAATTCCCCACCACTGTTCCCATCCCCCCAATTCCCCAATAAAAATCTTAAAAAAAAAAAAAAAAGTAGAGCAGCTCTGTTTGAATCAAAGGTAAAAGAATGGAGGGTCAAAGGTAACTGGAATTCCAGGGTTTCTCCAAAATATTTTTGAAACCCTCGAAACTTGATGGTGTCTAAATATCTTGCTGCTCTGACATTGTATAATTTTTAAAACCTGAAGTGTAAAATACTCCCCTTTGTAGGTAGATTGCATTTCTTTTTTTCCATTGTGTCTTTCTTCTGTAGGCCTTTCATATAAACGAAACAAACTTGAGGGCAAAGACATTATTTTCTACAATTCCTCCTAAGACCGAATATAATGTTGTGAGGAAGGTAGGAAATGAGAAACATGAGGTTTTGTTTTATGAAGCCTGAGTATATTCATTTGGTAACTGTGAAATATTTTGAGTCTATGAGTCTCAGTGAGTCTATGAGCTATATGAGAAATGGTCTGGTTCTTACAGAACTTTATGGTATAGCAGGAGTATAAAACAAAAGTATCAAACAAAAAAGAGATTAAATTCAGTACAATAGAAAGAGTAGGAAGATATGAGAAATAGTAAATGAGAGGCTGCATGAGAGGTAGGACTTCTGATTTTTTAAGGATAGAGAACACTATTTGGAAAGAATCACTGGTGGATGTGTGGTATGTAAAGGGGACAAGTAAGAAAAGAGGTCTAGTTGAAGTAGAGGGGGTGCAAAATGAGGCGTACTGTGGTATGTAAGTATGAATAGGTAGCCTGAGGTCAGCTTATGTCACAGTTTTAATCCTTGCGCCCTTTTTTTGTTCTCATAACAGAAGGTATGTCCTTAGAGCCTATAACTCTTTCTATTAAATGGAAAGGAGAAGTAAAATAAAGTGGGAGCAACATGTGTGAGAGGAACCAGTGAGAATTTTAACATTTTTTGACCTAATTATAAAATACATAGCCTAAGGGGTTGGGGTGCCTTTTGGAAAATATTAATACAGTGATTTGTGTGTGATATTTATTATTCAAGTATAAATAGATGTATAATTGTCTTTAGGCCCTGCTTGAGAGGACTGGTTATACTCTGGATGTAACCACAGGACAGAGGAAGTATGGTGGTCCTCCACCAGATAGCGTGTACTCGGGCATGCAACCTGGAATTGGGACAGAAGTAAGTGTTCTTCAGCTTTTTGCCAAAATCTTTTCAGTTTGTAGATTATTCTGTCTGTTGTGCGATTAGGAAAAATACTTGATTCTTTTCAGAGTTTAGCAATTTTTTTTGGATATCCATCTGTATTTTGCTGTCATCATAAGCAAGGATAATCATGTGATGGGTAGATACCCAAACACTTTGTAAAGGAATGTAGAATTCTTGAAATTGGTTGCTAAAACTATGCAACTAGCAACACACCATATTAGGTGCTTGGGGTGAAGCTTTAAGGAGAAACTATTGCTTTATTCTTTTTTGGTTTTGTTTTAGATCTAATTTTGAACAGTGCTTTTCCTCCCTCCCTGACTCTCCCTTCTATCACATAGAAGGTCCTCAGTATTTACTGAGATTTATTGATGGGAGTGGATTGCACAAAGAAAGGATGTAGAATAAGATAAAACATTGAGCACATTGGTTTATACTTGAAAGAAGTAAATTCATCCTCCATCTGTGCCTTCATAAAGGTTTCTTCATATGCCTTTATGCTAGCCTATTCTAATCCTTTAAATGGAGAAAACTGTGTGCCACCATGTAAACTGTTACTGCAGGGACCTTTTCTGATTTGGTTTTTCTGCTGTCTATATTTAGTGCCTAGCATAATGCCAGAAATATAGTAGGTACACAGTATTTGACAAATGATTGGTTATAATTTTTTCTTTGAATGCTAAAATGGTGGCTTTGTAACTTAAATTTTAAACTAGATTAAATGATAATTTTATACGATTTTCTTTAAAATAGGGTGATGGGGGTAGCTTCCTTAGGTGATGATGTCAGTTAAATATTTATGTGGTATTATGTGTCGCCTACTTATGTTAGAATTCTAAGAAATCTTAAAAGTTAACTCAAACTCCTTTTATGTAACTTTAAAGGAAATAGTAATGCCTTACTAAAACTGTTATCAATAATACCTTCATAAAAGTTAAAATTTAACTTTTCAGGTAGTCAAAAAGCAAAGATTATTATTTCTAGTTTGGGAATAGATAAACAGAGACATCATCATTTAATGTACTTTTTAGATTTATATCAGAACTAATTCTAATTGTGTTCTCTGTATATAGGATGGAATTTACATCCATTAGTCTTTGTTTCCTGAACGTCTTTCAAACATTACAGTTGCTATTCTATTTCTTTACAATTAGCATTATTAAAAGGGGCTCTAAGCTTTTTATTTTCATGATACCTGAATCAGCTGCATAGGATTTTTTTGAGTCTCTTAAACTACTCTAAATTTTTTTTTTTAAAATGTTTAATTTTAACAATAACATTGGATTTGTTTTTTTGTTTTTTTTTATTTTATTTTTTATTGGGGAATTGGGGGGAAGGGAACAGTGCTGGGGAATTGGGGGAAGGGGAACAGACAAGTTGCTGTCATTTTGTTCTTCAGTCTAGTTGTGGAGGACGTTGCTTCACTGGCCCAAGTTGGCACCATCATTGCGCTCTTCCCGGGTGAGGCAGATCAGTCGCAGGCTTCTGGACGGCCGCTCACTGCGGCTGCTGGCCGCTCAAGCTGGCTGCTGGCTACACACGGTAGCCCATGGCAATCCACTGCCACAGGGACTGCAGCCCACGCCGTCGCCGGCGACTCATGGCAACCCAGCTCCAGGTTGAGCTGTTGTTCAGCATCTTAGCTGTGGAGGGCAGTGTCACTGGCCCTCATATGTGGGATCCGAACTGGGGCCCTCTGGCATCCCAAGCGAGTTCTTAACCATCGCGCCACTCGGCCGGCCCTACTCTAAATTTCTTAATGTTATATAACTGTTGATAGAGTTGGAATTGGGACGCTAAGTCATCTATGTTCTTTGTAGGAGCAAATGTCATTATACAAGTGAATAATATTTGGCCTTTTTTTTTTTTTTTCCACTTTTGTCCTCTCATTAAACCCCCCTCTGCTATCCTTTATCTTTAATGTTCTGCTTATGTAATGAACCCTTTCAAATCTACATTTATATTTTATTTTTAGTCAATATAGAAATATAGTTCAACTTTCTTACTTGGACTCCTACAGCATATGTATTTTTGTCTAATGGTTTTAAAATTTGTTCTTAGTATCAGGATTTTTTTTTCTTAAATCTTCATATAAAATGATTAAAATGGAATTGCTCCTTTGCATTTTTTCTTGTTCTTGAGGCAGCCTAAAACAGCTCCAAGAGGGGAATACAGTTTGAAGAAGTTATCTATAGTATACTGTTAGTATGTGATATCCATGTCAGTATTTACCAGTTATTACATTTATCTTAAGTCTTATTTCTTCAACTAGTTATAAAATCCTTAGGAATAAAAGTTAAACCTATAGAATACTGTTATGTTCTTCACAATGCTCAATACAGCCTGGTGTAAAATTAGTTGGTTGTATCTATTTCATAATTATAGAAATGAACTTTTTTAGCCCATTAGATTGGTTTCATTAATGAGCTCATTAATAGAGATTTGTTTTATCTTTATATAGATAGGGAAGGAGTTTGCTAGCACTTTAAGGTTTCACTGGAAGCATTTGAACAATTTAATAGATTCTTTTGGGTATCCAATTAGAAACAGATAGTTGGTATGCTAATTGTAAAATATGTACACATTGTCTCATATTGCACTGCCTCTAGAAGAAACATGCATTTTCCTACGTATTAGATCTCAATAATACAGTAATGTCATAGCAAAAGCCCTATATAAGATGACCAGCCTAAGCAACTCCTGTCAAGCAATTTGTTACAGCAAAGTCTCAGTGTAAAGTTTTGGATTCCTCCCATAAATTTAGATTTCATGAGATTTGACCTATACTTGTTGAAAATTAAAGTTTTGAAAAATAAGCATTTAATATGTTGGGTTGGTGGTGGTATATTTAATTAATTGGTTTTAATTGGTGTCATTTTTTTTTTTAATTGGGGAACTGTGTTTTTCCAGGACCCATCAGCTCCAAGTCAAGTAGTTCTTTCAGTTTAGTTGTGGAGGGCGCAGCTCAATGGGCTATGTGGGGATCGAACCAGCACCCTTGGTATTATGAGTACTGCGCTCTAACCAACTGAGCTAACTGGCTGCCCAATTGGTGTCGTTTTTGATGCTGTGAGGTTTAGGTTTTTGTTCTTATGTGTTTCATTACAGTCATTTAAAATTTTTTAGCTCTTGATTGAGGAAGTTGAAATTAGATATTAGGGTCAGTGTCAGACTGACAATATTAAAATTAAGTTATGAGAAGACTGAGGTTTTATCTTTGGATAAAATCTGTAAATTAATCCTATAAATGAGCACTCATTAACAGGTGGTGTTGCTAAGCATTGTCCTGAGATGAGAAATGTACAAGAATGATAGGTATTAATTTTGGAATGTGTTTTTTAGTGTGCCTTGGCTCTCAGACCCAGCCTGGTTATAGTATCTTTATATTCTTTGGCTGGTATTGTAAAACTGTTTTTGGAAGCAAGTTCTGTTTTAATTTGTTTCTACTGACATGAATGTAATATCCATGGAGATTATGGTTATAGAAGAAGCTCTATTTGTTTAAAGTGCATGGCACTGATGTTCTGTTTAGGAATTCAAAGGAAATGGTAGATTGAGATCTAATTCTTTGGTTTATAAGCTAATAGAAGTGTTACAGAACCAATAACAGACCCATTTTAGCAGAGACTTAAAAGTATATGACTTTAGGGCCGGCCGAGTGGCGCGATGGTTAAGAACTCGCTTGGGATGCCAGAAGGCCCCGGTTCGGATCCCACATATGAGGGCCAGTGACACTGCCCTCCACAGCTAAGATGCTGAACAACAGCTCAACCTGGAGCTGGGTTGCCATGAGTCGCCGGCAACGGCGTAGGCTGCAGCCCCTGTGGCAGTGGGTTGCCATGGGCTACCGTGTGTAGCCAGCAGCCAGCTTGAGCGGCCAGCAGCCGCAGTGAGCGGCGTCCAGAAGCCGGCAACTGATCTGCCTCGTCCAGGAAGAGCACAATGATGGTGCCAGCTTGGGCCAGTGAAGCAACATCCTCCACCACTAGATTGAAGAACAAAAATGACAGCAACTTGTCTGTTCCCCTTCCCCCAATTCCCCAGCACTGTTCCCATCCCCCGAATTCCCCAATAAAAATCTTAAAAAAAAAAAAAAGTATATGACTTTATAAGGAAAAGCTGCTGTGTTGGCAAAAGCAACTAGGAACGGAATAATGAAAGAACCCCAATAGATAGATACTCAAAAGACTTTGTTGAGCTGCCTGGTTACTTCTGTTCCTTCCTCCTGGAGCCTCAAAGGGCTTCCTCTATTACTGTTTAAGTATTTGATGGATAGATAATAGACAGCCAAAACTTCCTGCAAACCTGGATGCCAAGTGAGTCAAGGAAGAACTGTTGTTACAGTATTTACTAGAGTCTGTTGGTTCCTGGAGGTGGGGTGGAGAATTACCTGACTGAGAGCTTACTCTGAACAGCTCATATGCAGCGAGAATGGCCCAGGGACCAAGAAATGAATAAAAAGAAAATATTTCTATTTCATTTTAGTTAATTAAAAATTGAGCTCAAAAAACTTTAAGAAGAACGATGCTTAGTTTTTGAATACTGTTTAGATTTAGCCTTTTTAAATTCTTTTGACATCTTAAGTTAAACTGATCTTGAAATGAGGCCACTTCTGATTTCTTAGATATATCAGTGTTTTTTGGCCTGTTTCATCGTGGACCCTGGTGATTATAATATTGGGTACTTCGTTGACCACAGATTTGTAGATGTGTCTTGTAAGATAAAACGGTGTTTTCTTCCAAAAATCTGTAAGCTGGGCTTCTAACATTCAGATGATAGCGTATAAGGAGCTCACGCCTATGAATCCTTTCTATAAAGTGTTTAATCAATCATTAAAATACTTTTGCTGAAAATACAGGTTTTTTACTTTAGGTATGCTTAATGACAGAAACCTGTCTAGTTCTAAAAATACAGGCACAAGTTAATATATTAGTGGTATAATAATCTGACAGCCTCCTCACTTAGCTGTGTGCCAGGTATATTTCCATAGTCTGTGTGCTCTTTCTTTGCTTTTACATATATTTGTAATGGGTAAGGAGAAAATATGGATGGTAAACAATGTAATTATGAAGCACCATTGCATTATGTTAATAGAAATGATATAAAGCAGAATTTCTCACAATTTTTTTTTTAAAGATTTTTTTTTTTAATTGGGGAATTGGGGGGATGGGAACAGTGCTGGGGAATTGGGGGAAGGGGAACAGACAAGTTGCTGTCATTTTGTTCTTCAGTCTA